>NW_021280006.1:0-14237 GCF_002162155.2 Triticum dicoccoides
AGTAATACTCGAGGAAGTGGGTCAGAATCGGCCAAAACTGATATTGTTGATGACCGACACGTAAGCGCACCTTGGGGTTCAACAATCATGGAAATCACTTTGGGACCCTAAAACAGTGAGTTATAGTCCACGAAACGGGTCAGAATCGACAAAAACAACGAGTGTTGATGACCAACACGTAAACGCACCTCGGGGTTAGTCAATCATGGAAATCACTTTGGGACCCTAAAACGGTGACTAATAGTCCAAGAAACGGGCCAGAATCGGCCCAAACTACGAGTCTTGACGACCAACATCTAAGCACACCTTGGGGTTCGACAACCATGGAAATCGCTTTGGGACCCCAAAACTGTGAGTAATAGTCCATGAAAGAGCCCAGAATCGGACAAACCTTGGATTATTGATGAACGATAGATAAACGCACCCCGGGGTTTGTCAATCATGCAAATTGGTCACGGACCCCAAATCAGTGAGTAATACTCCATGAAACGGGCCAGAATCGGCCAAAACTGTGAGTGCTGATGACCAACACAAAAACGGACCCCAGTGATCGTCAGTCGTGGAAATCACTTCGGGACCCCAAAACTGGGTAATAGTCCAAGAAACCGGCCATAATCGGCCAAAACTGCGATTGTTGATGACCGACACGTAAGCTCTCCTTGGAGTTCAACAACCATGGATATTGCTTTCAGACCCAAAAATGGTGAGTAATAGTCCACGAAACAGGTCAGGATCGACAAAAACCGTGAGTGCTGATGACCGACACGTAAACGTACCCCGGGGTTATTCAATCATGGAAATCTCTCTGGGACCCGAGAACAGTGAGTAATAGTCCAAGAAACGTGCCAGAATCAGTCAAAACTATGAGTATTGATGACTGACACTTAAGTGCACCTAGGGGTTCAACAACCATGGCAATCGTATTGGGACCCGAAAACGGTGAGTAATAGTTTATGAAACGGGCCAGAATCGGCCAAAAGTATGACTGTTCAGGACAAACACGTAAACACACCCCGGGGATAGTTAATCGTGGAAATTGCTCTGGGACCCTAAAACGGACAGTAACAAACCATGAAAGAGCCCAGAAGAACAAAACTAGGATTGTTGATGAACGAGACGTAAACGCACCCCGGGGTTCGTCAATCGTGGAAATCGCCCTGGGACCCTAGAATCGGCCAAAATTGAGTGTTGACGACGGACACGTAAATGCACCACGAGGATCATCAATCGTGGAAATCGCTCTAGGACTCCAAAATGGTGAGTAATAGGTCATGAAAGAGCCCAAAATCGAAAATACTCGGATTATTGATGACGACACATAAACGCACCTCGGGGTTCGTCAATCGTGGAAATCGCTCCGGGACCCAAGATAGTGAGCAATAGTCCATGAAACGGGCCAGAATCGGCCAAAACTGCGAGTGTTGATGACCGACACATAAACGTACCCCGGTGTTCGTCAATCGTAGAAATCACTCCGGGGCCCCAAAATTGAGTAATATTCCAGGAAATGGGCCGAAATCGGCCAAAACTGTGATTGTAGATGACCGAAACGTAAGCGCACTTCGGGGTTGGTCAATCGTGGAAATCGCTCCGGGACCCCAAAACGGCGAGTAATAGTCCATGAAACGGGCCAGCATCGACAAAAACGGCAAGTGTTGATGACCGACACATAAATGCACCCCGAGGTTCGTCAATCGTGGAAATCACTCTGGGAAAAACTGAGTAATACTCGAGGAAGTGGGTCAGAATCGGCCAAAACTGATATTGTTGATGACCGACACGTAAGCGCACCTTGGGGTTCAACAATCATGGAAATCACTTTGGGACCCTAAAACAGTGAGTTATAGTCCACGAAACGGGTCAGAATCGACAAAAACAACGAGTGTTGATGACCAACACGTAAACGCACCTCGGGGTTAGTCAATCATGGAAATCACTTTGGGACCCAAAAACGGTGACTAATAGTCCAAGAAACGGGCCAGAATCGGCCCAAACTACGAGTCTTGACGACCAACATCTAAGCACACCTTGGGGTTCGACAACCATGGAAATCGCTTTGGGACCCCAAAACTGTGAGTAATAGTCCATGAAAGAGCCCAGAATGGGACAAACCTTGGATTATTGATGAACGATAGATAAACGCACCCCGGGGTTTGTCAATCATGCAAATTGGTCACGGACCCCAAATCAGTGAGTAATACTCCATGAAACGGGCCAGAATCGGCCAAAACTGTGAGTGCTGATGACCAACACAAAAACGGACCCCGGTGATCGTCAGTCGTGGAAATCACTCCAGGACCCCAAAACTGGGTAATAGTCCAAGAAACCGTCCATAATCGGCCAAAACTGCGATTGTTGATGACCGACACGTAAGCTCTCCTTGGAGTTCAACAACCATGGATATTGCTTTCGGACCCCAAAACGGTGAGTAATAGTCCACGAAACAGGTCAGGATCGACAAAAACCGTGAGTGCTGATGACCGACACGTAAACGTACCCCGGGGTTCTTCAATCGTGGAAATCTCTCTCGGACCCCAAAACAGTGAGTAATAGTCCAAGAAACGCGCCAGAATCAGTCAAAACTATGAGTATTGATGACTGACACTTAAGTGCACCTAGGGGTTCAACAACCATGGCAATCGTATTGGGACCCCAAAACGGTGAGTAATAGTTTATGAAACGGGCCAGAATCGGCCAAAATTATGACTGTTCAGGACGAACACGTAAACGCACCCCGGGGATAGTTAATCGTGGAAATCGCTCTGGGACCCTAAAACGGTGAGTAATAGACCATGAAAGAGCCCAGAAGAACAAAACTAGGATTGTTGATGAACGATACGTAAACGCACCCCGGGGTTCGTCAATCGTGGAAATCGCCCTGGACCCTAGAATCGGCCAAAATTGAGTGTTGACGACGGACACGTAAACGCACCACGAGGATCATCAATCGTGGAAATCGCTCTAGGACTCCAAAATGGTGAGTAATAGGTCATGAAAGAGCCCAAAATCGAAAATACTCGGATTATTGATGACGACACATAAACGCACCTCGGGGTTCGTCAATCGTGGAAATCGCTCCGGGACCCAAGATAGTGAGCAATAGTCCATGAAACGGGCCAGAATCGGCCAAAACTGCGAGTGTTGATGACCGACACATAAACGTACCCCGGTGTTCGTCAATCGTAGAAATCACTCCGGGGCCCCAAAATTGAGTAATATTCCAGGAAATGGGCCGAAATCGGCCAAAATTGTGATTGTAGATGACCGAAACGTAAGCGCACTTCGGGGTTGGTCAATCGTGGAAATCGCTCCGGGACCCCAAAACGGCGAGTAATAGTCCATGAAACGGGCCAGCATCGACAAAAACGGCAAGTGTTGATGACCGACACATAAATGCACCCCGAGGTTCGTCAATCGTGGAAATCACTCTGGGAAAAACTGAGTAATACTCGAGGAAGTGGGTCAGAATCGGCCAAAACTGATATTGTTGATGACCGACACGTAAGCGCACCTTGGGGTTCAACAATCATGGAAATCACTTTGGGACCCTAAAACAGTGAGTTATAGTCCACGAAACGGGTCAGAATCGACAAAAACAACGAGTGTTGATGACCAACACGTAAACGCACCTCGGGGTTAGTCAATCATGGAAATCACTTTGGGACCCTAAAACGGTGACTAATAGTCCAAGAAACGGGCCAGAATCGGCCCAAACTACGAGTCTTGACGACCAACATCTAAGCACACCTTGGGGTTCGACAACCATGGAAATCGCTTTGGGACCCCAAAACTGTGAGTAATAGTCCATGAAAGAGCCCAGAATGGGACAAACCTTGGATTATTGATGAACGATAGATAAACGCACCCCGGGGTTTGTCAATCAGGCAAATTGGTCACGGACCCCAAATCAGTGAGTAATACTCCATGAAACGGGCCAGAATAGGCCAAAACTGTGAGTGCTGATGACCAACACAAAAACGGACCCCGGTGATCGTCAGTCGTGGAAATCACTCCAGGACCCCAAAACTGGGTAATAGTCCAAGAAACCGGCCATAATCGGCCAAAACTGCGATTGTTGATGACCGACACGTAAGCTCTCCTTGGAGTTCAACAACCATGGATATTGCTTTCGGACCCCAAAACGGTGAGTAATAGTCCACGAAACAGGTCAGGATCGACAAAAACCGTGAGTGCTGATGACCGACACGTAAACGTACCCCGGGGTTCTTCAATCGTGGAAATCTCTCTCGGACCCCAAAACAGTGAGTAATAGTCCAAGAAACGCGCCAGAATCAGTCAAAACTATGAGTATTGATGACTGACACTTAAGTGCACCTAGGGGTTCAACAACCATGGCAATCGTATTGGGACCCCAAAACGGTGAGTAATAGTTTATGAAACGGGCCAGAATCGGCCAAAATTATGACTGTTCAGGACGAACACGTAAACGCACCCCGGGGATAGTTAATCGTGGAAATCGCTCTGGGACCCTAAAACGGTGAGTAATAGACCATGAAAGAGCCCAGAAGAACAAAACTAGGATTGTTGATGAACGAGACGTAAACGCACCCCGGGGTTCGTCAAACGTGGAAATCGCCCTCGGACCCTAGAATCGGCCAAAATTGAGTGTTGACGACGGACACGTAAACACACCACGAGGATCATCAATCGTGGAAATCGCTCTAGGACTCCAAAATGGTGAGTAATAGGTCATGAAAGAGCCCAAAATCGAAAATACTCGGATTATTGACGACGACACATAAACGCACCTCGGGGTTCGTCAATCGTGGAAATCGCTCCGGGACCCAAGATAGTGAGCAATAGTCCATGAAACGGGCCAGAATCGGCCAAAACTGCGAGTGTTGATGACCGACACATAAATGTACCCCGGTGTTCGTCAATCGTAGAAATCACTCCGGGGCCCCAAAATTGAGTAATATTCCAGGAAATGGGCCGGAATCGGCCAAAACTGTGATTGTAGATGACCGACACGTAAGCGCACTTCGGGGTTGGTCAATCGTGGAAATCGCTCCGGGACCCAAAAACGGCGAGTAATAGTCCATGAAACGGGCCAGCATCGACAAAAACGGCAAGTGTTGATGACCGACACATAAATGCACCCCGAGGTTCGTCAATCGTGGAAATCACTCTGGGAAAAACTGAGTAATACTCGAGGAAGTGGGTCAGAATCGGCCAAAACTGATATTGTTGATGACCGACACGTAAGCGCACCATGGGGTTCAACAATCATGGAAATCACTTTGGGACCCTAAAACAGTGACTTATAGTCCACGAAACGGGTCAGAATCGACAAAAACAACGAGTGTTTATGACCAACACGTAAACGCACCTCGGGGTTAGTCAATCATGGAAATCACTTTGGGACCCTAAAATGGTGACTAATAGTGCAAGAAATGGGCCAGAATCGGCCCAAAGTGCGAGTCTTGAGGACCAACATGTAAGCACACCTTGGGGTTCGACAACCATGGAAATCGCTTTGGGACCCAAAAACTGTGAGTAATAGTCCATGAAAGAGCCCACAATCGGACAAACCTTGGATTATTGATGAACGATAGATAAACGCACCCCGGGGTTTGTCAATCATGCAAATTGGTCATGGACCCCAAATCAGTGAGTAATACTCCATGAAACGGGCCAGAATCGGCCAAAACTTTGAGTGCTGATGACCAACACAAAAACGCACCCCGGTGATCGTCAGTCGTGGAAATCACTCCGGGACCCCAAAACTGGGTAATAGTCCAAGAAACCGGCCATAATTGGCCAAAACTGCGATTGTTGATGACCGACACGTAAGCTCTCCTTGGAGTTCAACAACCATGGATATTGCTTTCAGACCCCAAAACAGTGAGTAATAGTCCACGAAACAGGTCAGGATCAACAAAAACCGTGAGTGCTGATGACCGACACGTAAACGTACCCCGGGGTTCTTCAATCGTGGAAATCTCTCTCGGACCCCAAAACAGTGAGTAATAGTCCAAGAAACGCGCCAGAATCAGTCAAAACTATGAGTATTGATGACTGACACTTAAGTGCACCTAGGGGTTCAACAACCATGGCAATCGTATTGGGACCCCAAAACAGTGAGTAATAGTTTATGAAACGGGCCAGAATCGGCCAAAACTATGACTGTTCAGGACGAACACGTAAACGCACCCCGGGGATAGTTAATCGTGGAAATCGCTCTGGGACCCTAAGACGGTGAGTAATAGACCATGAAAGAGCCCAGAAGAACAAAACTAGGATTGTTGATGAACGAGATGTAAACGCACCCCGGGGTTCGTCAATCGTGGAAATCGCCCTGGGACCCTAGAATCGGCCAAAATTGAGTGTTGACGACGGACACGTAAACGCACCACGAGGATCATCAATCGTGGAAATCGCTCTAGGACTCCAAAATGGTGAGTAATAGGTCATGAAAGAGCCCAAAATCGAACATACTCGGATTATTGATGACGACACATAAACGCACCTCGGGGTTCGTCAATCGTGGAAATCACTCCGGGACCCAAGATAGTGAGCAATAGTCCATGAAACGGGCCAGAATCGGCCAAAACTGCGAGTGTTGATGACCGACACATAAATGTACCCCGGTGTTCGTCAATCGTAGAAATCACTCCGGGGCCCCAAAATTGAGTAATATTCCAGGAAATGGGCCGGAATCGGCCAAAACTGTGATTGTAGATGACCGACACGTAAGCGCACTTCGGGGTTGGTCAATCGTGGAAATCGCTCCGGGACCCAAAAACGGCGAGTAATAGTCCATGAAACGGGCCAGCATCGACAAAAACGGCAAGTGTTGATGACCGACACATAAATGCACCCCGAGGTTCGTCAATCGTGGAAATCACTCTGGGAAAAACTGAGTAATACTCGAGGAAGTGGGTCAGAATCGGCCAAAACTGATATTGTTGATGACCGACACGTAAGCGCACCTTGGGGTTCAACAATCATGGAAATCACTTTGGGACCCTAAAACAGTGAGTTATAGTCCACGAAACGGGTCAGAATCGACAAAAACAACGAGTGTTTATGACCAACACGTAAACGCACCTCGGGGTTAGTCAATCATGGAAATCACTTTGGGACCCTAAAACGGTGACTAATAGTCCAAGAAACGGGCCAGAATCGGCCCAAAGTGCGAGTCTTGACGACCAACATGTAAGCACACCTTGGGGTTCGACAACCATGGAAATCGCTTTGGGACCCAAAAACTGTGAGTAATAGTCCATGAAAGAGCCCACAATCGGACAAACCTTGGATTATTGATGAACGATAGATAAACGCACCCCGGGGTTTGTCAATCATGCAAATTGGTCATGGACCCCAAATCAGTGAGTAATACTCCATGAAACGGGCCAGAATCGGCCAAAACTTTGAGTCCTGATGACCAACACAAAAACGCACCCCGGTGATCGTCATTCGTGGAAATCACTCCGGGACCCCAAAACTGGGTAATAGTCCAAGAAACCGGCCATAATTGGCCAAAACTGCGATTGTTGATGACCGACACGTAAGCTCTCCTTGGAGTTCAACAACCATGGATATTGCTTTCAGACCCCAAAACGGTGAGTAATAGTCCATGAAACAGGTCAGGATCAACAAAAACCGTGAGTGCTGATGACCGACACGTAAACGTACCCCGGGGTTATTCAATCATGGAAATCTCTCTGGGACCCCAGAACAGTGAGTAATAGTCCAAGAAACGCGCCAGAATCAGTCGAAACTATGAGTATTGATGACTGACACTTAAGTGCACCTAGGGGTTCAACAACCATGGCAATCGTATTGGGACCCCAAAACGGTGAGTAATAGTTTATGAAACGGGCCAGAATCGGCCAAAATTATGACTGTTCAGGACGAACACGTAAACGCACCCCGGGGATAGTTAATCGTGGAAATCGCTCTGGGACCCTAAAACGGTGAGTAATAGACCATGAAAGATCCCAGAAGAACAAAACTAGGATTGTTGATGAACGAGACGTAAACGCACCCTGGGGTTCGTCAAACGTGGAAATCGCCCTCGGACCCTAGAATCGGCCAAAATTGAGTGTTGACGACGGACACGTAAACACACCACGAGGATCATCAATCGTGGAAATCGCTCTAGGACTCCAAAATGGTGAGTAATAGGTCATGAAAGAGCCCAAAATCGAACATACTCGAATTATTGATGACGACACATAAACGCACCTCGGGGTTCGTCAATCGTGGAAATCGCTCCGGGACCCAAGATAGTGAGCAATAGTCCATGAAACGGGCCAGAATCGGCCAAAACTGCGAGTGTTGATGACCGACACATAAATGTACCCCGGTGTTCGTCAATCGTAGAAATCACTCCGGGGCCCCAAAATTGAGTAATATTCCAGGAAATGGGCCGAAATCGGCCAAAACTGTGATTGTAGATGACCGACACGTAAGCGCACTTCGGGGTTGGTCAATCGTGGAAATCGCTCCGGGACCCCAAAACGGCGAGTAATAGTCCATGAAACGGGCCAGCATCGACAAAAACGGCAAGTGTTGATGACCGACACATAAATGCACCCCGAGGTTCGTCAATCGTGGAAATCACTCTGGGAAAAACTGAGTAATACTCGAGGAAGTGGGTCAGAATCGGCCAAAACTGATATTGTTGATGACCGACACGTAAGCGCACCTTGGGGTTCAACAATCATGGAAATCACTTTGGGACCCTAAAACAGTGAGTTATAGTCCACGAAACGGGTCAGAATCGACGAAAACAACGAGTGTTGATAACCAACACATAAACGCACCTCGGGGTTAGTCAATCATGGAAATCACTTTGGGACCCTAAAACGGTGACTAATAGTCCAAGAAACGGGCCAGAATCGGCCCAAAGTGCGAGTCTTGACGACCAACATGTAAGCACACCTTGGGGTTCGACAACCATGGAAATCGCTTTGGGACCCCAAAACTGTGAGTAATAGTCCATGAAAGAGCCCAGAATCGGACAAACCTTGGATTACTGATGAACGATAGATAAACGCACCCCGGGGTTTGTCAATCATGCAAATTGGTCACGGACCCCAAATCAGTGAGTAATACTCCATGAAACGGGCCAGAATCGGCCAAAAACTGTGAGTGCTGATCACCAACACAAAAACGGACCCCGGTGATCGTCAGTCGTGGAAATCACTCCAGGACCCCAAAACTGGGTAATAGTCCAAGAAACCGGCCATAATCGGCCAAAACTGCGATTGTTGATGACCGACACGTAAGCTCTCCTTGGAGTTCAACAACCATGGATATTGCTTTCAGACCCAAAAATGGTGAGTAATTGTCA
This sequence comes from Triticum dicoccoides, assembly GCF_002162155.2. Classification (NCBI taxonomy): domain Eukaryota; kingdom Viridiplantae; phylum Streptophyta; class Magnoliopsida; order Poales; family Poaceae; genus Triticum; species Triticum dicoccoides. The sequence continues at coordinate 9,323 of NW_021280006.1, forward strand.
GGACCCTGACTCAATGCCACGTCGATCTAGCATGTAACACCTCATATCACTTTGCGGCCTCACGCACGGTATTCCCACGGGTGTCGCCTTACCTTTGCCCGGGACCGTTTGCGCCTTTTGGCACACGTATATGACAGTGTCGCTAGCATCCATATGATAAGGAGCCCGGGCTGACATGGCTAGTCGTAAACCCAAAGCGGCACAGACTTACAGGGACAGGCATCCATGACCCAACATCGAACGTGTCGGTCATCAGCGAGTGAATCCAGGCTGTAGCACTGGGCTAGCAGGACTCCGGTGAACCGGGCTGTAGCGGGCTAACAGGACTCCGGTATTCACCGCGTGACATTTCCCCGAAGGGAGAGACACAGGAACGAAGAAGGACACATGCCGGCCAGCCTAAGTGTTCCGGAGCAGTAGCAAGCTACCATGGCTCGGTGGAAACACTAGGAGACATTTCCCCGTAAGAGAGGCTACTAAAGATAAACAACTAGATGGTCAGATCCAACACATACCAAGCATTTCAATAACATACACACAATATGCTCGATATGTGCAAATACAACATGGCATCACAACATGACTCTATGACTCAAGTAATCTATTCAATAGGCTCCGAGGAGCGAGATATTACAAACAGGGGTCTCATGACCCAACATTCAGAGCATACAAATCAAGCACATGCGGAAGCTTAACATGTCTGAGTACAGACATCTATAAATGAAAAAGGCTGAGAAGCCTGACTATCTACCAATCCTGCCGAGGCACAAGATCGTAGCTGAGGTAACAAGCTAAACGTCGAAGTCCACGTGGAACTACTAGTGAGACCGAAGTCTCTCTGCAAAAACATAAAATAGGCAAACGTGAGTACAAATGTACCCATCAAGACTTACATCAGAACTATCTACATATGCATCATTATCAACAAGGGGGTGGAGGGGTTTGACTGCAGCAAGCCAGCTTTGACTCGGTGGCTATCCTGAACTACGACTGCAATGTAACTCTTTTGAGGTGGCGCACACGAGTCCATATATTCACCATATCAATACACCACTATGGATCCGCTCCCGTCTCCCTACGAGAACGCCATCCATAGCACTCACGCTTATCTTGCGTATTTTAGAGTATCCACTTTCACTTGTCTATGAACTGATATAAGCAACCCAGAAGTCCTTTTCCGCGGACACGGCTATTCGAATAGATGATGTTAACCCTGCAGGGGTGTACTTCTTCACACACGCTCTCACCACTTACCGCCGTTTACACGACATGTACTCGGCAACCTTCAAGCGGAAGCCCAACGTGGGTGTCGGCCACGACCTACCTAATCACCTAAGTCTCTAGTCCAGGTTTATCGCCTATTCGGGTTCCATCCATGAGGAGATCCGGCCGGAGTTTCGCTCACAGCCCCAAACGATGTGTACAGGGTTCCGTGACACCAAACGGGTGCCCGGTTTACCCGGCCACGTGCCTACCGCATCACAGCCCACCCCTACGGTCAGCGCTGTCCACGGCCTCCAGCATACTACAAACACCAGAAACTACTTGCAACTCCTGGATAGAGGACAAGGGTGATTAAGAAGCCGAGAGGGTCCATTGGTTTCGGGCCCAATGCGTGGTAGTAGCTGAATCATGGATCACAAACACAGAACTCAGTTCCTGAGGACGGCTGCAATGAGACAACCCACCATGTACTCCTACATGGCCTCTCACCGCTACCTTTACCAAATCGTGTTCACACACTTAGCTCACACACAGTAGGACATGTTCACACACCTCTAATTCATCCCCGATGAATCAGACCTGACTCAACTCTAAGCAGTAGCAGGCATGACAAACAAACATGAATGAGTAGGCACAACAAGGCTCAAACAACTCCTACTCATGCTAGTGGGTTTCATCTATTTACTGTGGCAATGACAGGTCATGCAGAGGATAAAGGGGTTCAACTACCGCAGCATGTAACAGTTGAATCGGTGTTGTCCTAATGCAGTAAAAGAGAGCAGGAGCGAGAGAGTGGGATTGTATCGGAATGAACACGGGGGTTTTGCTTGCCTGGCACTTCTGAAGATAACATTGAGTCTTCATCAGTGTCAACGATCACATCATCGGTATCACGTCTATCGAGAGGGGACAAATACCGGCAACACAGAAAAACACGATCAATGCAATGCACAATATGATGCATGCTATGACATGGCAATATGAATGTGTTTTGGGCTAATGCGACTAGCAACAGATTAAATGAAGTTGGTTTGAATATAAAATTCAAATTCAAACTCCATATGTGATTAAATAAAGGCCCTTTAATTGATTTGTGCTAAAAAGCAGCTATAAGTTGTTCTAACATGCATGAAAATGGTACAGATGGATTCCTTGAATTTTTCTGATAATTTTTCATATATAAATTATTTAATTTGGAGTTACGGTTGAATTTCTATGATTTATTGAAGTTTTAGGCATTTTCTGAAATTTCTTATATAAAAATAAATTCAGAAAATAGGTTACTGCGTCAGCATGACGTCGGCATGACGTCAGCAAGTCAAAGGCGTCGACCAGGTCAAACCTGACCAGTGGGGTCCACTGGTCAGTGACCCAGTCAACTAACCAAGTTAGTTAGCCCTAACTAACTTAGTTAGCCGGGCGGGGCCCGCATGTCAGTGGCTCACCTAATTAACTAAATTAATTAATACTAACTAACCTAGCACTAACTAAGCAGGCGCTTGGGCCCATATGTCAGGGGGTCAAACCCCGGGTCAAACCCGCCGGAGTTGACCCGCGGCTTGTCGCCGGCGACGCCAGCAACGGCGGAGGGCGTCGGAAACGCTCCTTCGACGACCAAATCGGCGACTGAGGGGCTCTACGCGTAGCTGGGAGTCGCCCGCATCCATCTATGCAAACGGGAGGGGCTGAGGTGGCCCGAGCTCACCGGAACGGGGCCCGCGGCGGCGACCGGAGCACGGCGAGGTCGGGGTTGGCGCTAGAGGGCACGGCAGGTCGCACGGGTGGGCGCGCTCGGCTCCTGGAAGGGTGCTGAGCACGTTGCCGTGCTCGGGGGTTAGCTACGGTGGCTCTAGCCCCGTCTGCGTCATCGCCGGCGGCGAGGAACGGTCGGCTCCGACAGTCGGGGCGGTTAGAAGGCACGGACGGGCACGGGGAGAGAGGGGAAATGGACAGGGGCTCACGAGGGGTCGGGAGAGAAGCTCGGTGGGCTCGGGGAAGCCTCTGCAACGGCGAATTGACGACGGCGATCTCCGGGCACCGGGGATGAAGACGACGGCGCTCCGGTCGACTGCGGCCTCCTCTGGTCGCGTGCGTCGCGTGTGTAGCTCCACGGGGTCAGGGCGGAGCTCAGGGACGCATAATGGGAGCGAGGGGGTGGCTGTGGCCCCGGTAAACGGCGTCGGCGGCGATGGGCTCCGCTCGGGAAGGGAGCAGAGAGGGGAGGGAGATCCAGAGAGCGAGGGAGAAGTGAGAGGGGGTCGGGGAGGCGCGTGGCGTCGTCCGGGGCGTCGCTGGGGAGGCCAGGGAGGAAGCAGGAGGTGGCCGAGCAGGGTGGAGGTGGCGCGCGCGGCGGTGTCGCGGTGTCCGTCCTCCTGGCAAGGAGGAAGACGACAGGGGAGGGGGCGGCGGTGGGCTGGGCCAGCGGGAGGAGCTGGCCAGCTGGGCCGGCTACAGGTAAGTGGCCCAGGTAGGCTTCTATTCTTTTTATTTTTTTCTCTCTGTTTTGTTTTAATTCTGTTTTCTATTTTGCAGGTTTGTTTTGAATTTGGTTTTGAAACCAATTCAATTTATTTTTCTTCTGACAATATTTTTAGGAGCTAAAAAGAATTAAAACAATGCTCCACAAAAATATTTCAGAATTATTGGACCTATATTTATTTAACAGTAGATATAAGTCCAATACAAATAGCTATTGATTTAATTCAAATACCCAAAATAAATGTTTCTGAGATACCGAAAATATTGGTTTGGATTTTACCTCTTGCCAATATTTCCAGAGGATAACAAGAACATTTTCTTGGACTTATTTGAAGCAATTTTTATCTTGATCATTTTTTTAAAGGATTATGAGGCTTTGAAAATTCCTCAATTCAAATTTCATTTGAATTAAAACATGAAGCTCACATGAGGTCTAGCCTAATGCATAACAGGACCAGGGATGTGACAACTCACCCCCACTAAACAAGAATCTCGTCTCGAGATTCAAGCGTAGGGTAAGGTGAAGGGGAAACGCAACTAGTATAATGTTCATGATCCAGGGTGCACTTCAAATGAACGTTGATTTGAACACCATCTTTGTCTTGTCGTCTTGCTCTGAGAAATCCTGTCAACATGACAAGGGGGGGTGGGGGGAAGAAGGAGACTCTAGAAGGGTTGATCTCCTCGAAGATCGAACAACTCAAGATTAACTTACGGAATGAGACTTAGAACCATCTTTCGGGTTGAGACACGAGATACACATCAATAGGGGTGGAAGAAAAGGATGACGAAGGTTCACTAGGTAGACAACAATTTCATACCTAAGAAGGTGGTAAACGATTGTCAACGTAGCGAGGAGTTGAGTTGCCATGATACCATAACGATACACCTTAGGGAAGGTGACTCGTAGAGATATCCCCTTAAGTGGCAAAAAGAATTACTTTTGATTCAGAGATCATTGAAACTCTTTAAACCAGCCTAAGGCAATTCTCGAGCGATCGTTTGGAGGGGGTCGGTAGAATGGCATACTCGGACTTGGATGATGTGGATTACCTTGTTGAAGACAACGTAATGGATGAATTTGCTTATCACCGGAAATGGAAGAGACCCATGGTAGAATGGCACATTGGCGGTGCAAGCTAGGAACAAAATGCAAATGCTAGGAATGATTCTGGTAACTGGGGAAGAACCCAACAATAGGGAGTGAATTCAC
>NW_021280007.1:0-1270 GCF_002162155.2 Triticum dicoccoides
GGTGGCGGCGGCTCCGTTCGGTCCGGGCGAGAGAGAGGGAACAGAGGAGAGATGGGGACGAGGGAGTGAGCGGGAGGGTTCCAGGGGTCGAGGCGGCGCCGAGGAGAAGGCGCGAGGCGTCGTGGTGGCCTCAGGCGAAGCAGACGAGCAGGGTGGTGGCGTGGCGAGCTCGGGCGCGTGCGCCGAGTCCCTCCTCTGCCTACTGGCGCGAGGAGGAAGGCGACAGGGAGGAGGAGGTGGGCTGGGCCGCACAGTGCTGGACCAGCACAGGAGCTGGGCCGGCTCTGGTGGGCTGCACGGGTAAGGCCAGGTAGGCTTTCTGCTCTGTTTTATTTAATTCTGTTCTGTTTTTCTTTTATTTAATTCTTTTGCCACTGTTTTGAATTAAAAATAATTCAAACAATGCCAAAAACTCCTCTGAATATTTTATATTGCTAGATGGATTTTTTCCAAAAGCTTATAAATATTTCAGGGGTATTTGAAATTATATTCTAATTATATGAATATAATTCAAATTCAAATAGTTAATGAATTAAATCCAAAGTCCCAAAAATAATTCCTTAAAAATGTTCAATATTTTGGTTGGGGCCAGAACCCTTACCAAAAATTATCAAACATTTAAGAAGAGCATTTTGGAGCAATGAATGAGATTTCTAGGGTTTTTGCCCTTCTTTTATTTAGGGTTTTGAGGCTTCCAATTTCCCTCAGTTCAAGTTTCAGAATTTAAACATGATGCACACATGAAGCTAGCCTAGAGCATAACAGGACCAGGGATGTGACAACTCACCCCCACTAAACAAAAATCTCGTCCCGAGATTCAAGCGTAGGGTAGGGTGAAGGGGAAACGCAAACTAGCACAATCTTCACGATCCAGGGTGCACTTTATCAAAGCGTTGATTCGATCACCATCTTTGTCTCGAAGTCTTGCTCTGAGAACTCCAACTAACATGACAACGAGAGGAAAGGAAAGATCCTAAAAGAATGGTTCTTCTCGAAGGTCGAACAACTCAGGATTAACTCACGGAATGAGACATAGCAACATCTCTCGAGCTGAGAGGCGAAGCACACATCCATAGGAATGGAGTGAAGCAGATGACGAAGGTTCACTAGGTAGACCACAATTTCATGCTTAAGAAGGTGGTAATCGATTGTCAACGTAGCGAGGAGTTGAGTTGCCATGATACCATAACGATACACCTTAGGGAAGGTGACTCGTAGAGATATCCCCTTAAGTGGCAAAAAGAATTACTTTTGATTCAGAGATCATTGA
>NW_021280008.1:0-1112 GCF_002162155.2 Triticum dicoccoides
TTACCGGGAAATGTCTCCTAGTGTTTCACTGAGCCATGGTAGCTTGCTACTGCTCCGGAACACTTAGGCTGGCCGGCATGTGTCCTTCTTCGTTCCTGTGTCTGTCCCTTCGGGGAAATGTCACGCTTTGAGTACCGGAGTCCTGTTAGCCCGCTACAGCCCGGTTTACCGGAGTCCTGCTAGCCCAGTGCTACAGCCCGGACCCACTTGCTGATGACCGACACGTTCGAAGCTGGGTCATGGATGCCTGTCCCTGTAAGTCTATGCCACTTTGGGTTTACGACTAGTCATGTCAGCCCGGGCTCTTTATCATATGGATGCTAGCGACACTATCATATACGTGAGCCAAAAGGCGCAAACGGTCCCGGGCAAAGGTAAGGCGACACCCGTGGGGATACCGTGCGTGAGGCCGCAAAGTGATATGAGGTGTTACCGGCTAGATCGATGTGACATCGAGTCGGGGTCCTGACAGTCAGGCAAACTCGGTGGGACCGATTACTCAAACTCGGTGGGACCGATTTTGGTAATAAGTTTTCCAGAGAGTTTGCATTGTAATCTCGGTAGTACCGATTGCTCAAACTCGGTGAGACCGATTTTGATAATGGACATACACAGAGAGATTACAATCCCATCTCGGTGAGACCGAGATCCCTATCGGTAAGACCGATTTGCTTAGGTTTTGTGGCAGTGGCTATGACTTTTGGAATCGGTGGCGCCGGATAGGAAGAATCGGTGTGACTGATTTTGGCTTTAGGTTTAGGTCATTTGTGGAAGTGGGAAAGTAGTTGAGGGTTTTGGAGCATATCACAAAGCACATGAAGCAAGAGGCTCATTAAGCAACACCTCATCCCTCCTTGATAGTATTGGCTTTTCCTATAGACTCAATGTGATCTTGGACCACTAAAATGTAAAATGAAGAGTCTTGAGCTTGAAGCTTGAGCCAATCCTTTGTCCTTAGCATCTTGAAGGAGTTCCCACGTCCTTTAGTCCATGCCACTCCATTGTTGAACTTATCTGAAATATACTAGATAAAAGTGTTAGTCCAACAAGAGATATGTTGACATTAATTACCAAAGGTCATTTGTGGAAGTGGGAAAGTAGTTGAGGGTTTT
>NW_021280009.1:0-1818 GCF_002162155.2 Triticum dicoccoides
AATCCAACAATCTTATAAGTCTACGGATTAGTAACATGTGATCCTGATAGAAAGAAGAGAAAGCCTAGTTCTTAATCCCCGTAGAAGAGAAGATGATGACTCAGATCAGAAGGCCATGAGGTATAAGGAGTAAAAAGAGCCTTACGTTCCATCCCACAATCAATTCCCTTATATAACTAAAGAATTTCTAGACTCAACTTCGACCAGTTTGGCTTGGTAATCCTACAGGCAGTCAAGCTCTGATACCAACGCTGTCAGGACCCCGACTCAATGCCACATCGATCTAGCATGTAACACCTCATATCACTTTGCGGCCTCACGCACGGTATTCCCATGGGTGTCGCCTTACCTTTGCCCGGGACCGTTTGCGCCTTTTGGCACACGTATATGACAGTGTCGCTAGCATCCATATGATAAGGAGCCCGGGCTGACATGGCTAGTCGTAAACCCAAAGCGGCACAAACTTACAGGGACAGGCATCCATGACCCAGCATCGAACGTGTCGGTCATCAGCGAGTGAATCCAGGCCGTAGCACTGGGCTAGCAGGACTCCGGTGAACCGGGCTGTAGCGGGCTAACAGGACTCCGGTATTCACCGCGTGACATTTCCCCGAAGGGACAGACACAGGAACAAAGAAGGACACATGCCGGCCAGCCTAAGTGTTCCGGAGCAGTAGCAAGCTACCATGGCTCGGTGGAAACACTAGGAGACATTTCCCCGTAAGAGAGGCTACTAAAGATAAACAACTAGATGGTCAGATCCCACACATACCAAGCATTTCAATAACATACACACAATATGCTCGATATGTGCAAATACAACATGGCATCACAACATGACTCTATGACTCAAGTAATCTATTCAATAGGCTCCGAGGAGCGAGATATTACAAACATGGGTCTCATGACCCAACATTCAGAGCATACAAATCAAGCACAAGCGGAAGCTATCATGTCTGGGTACAGACATCTATAAATGAAAAAGGCTGAGAAGCCTGACTATCTATCAGATCATGCCGAGGGCACAAGATCGTAGCTGAGGTATCAAGCTAAACATCGAAGTCCACGTGGAACTACTAGTGAGACTGAAGTCTCTCTGCAAAACATAAAATAGGCAAACGTGAGTACAAATGTACCCAGCAAGACTTACATCAGAACTAACTACATATGCATCATTTTCAACAAAGGGATGGTGGGGTTTAACTGCAGCAAGCCAGCTTTGACTCGGTGGCTATCCTGAACTACGACTGCAAGTAACCCTTTTGAGGTGGCGCACACGAGTCCACATATTCACCATATCAATACACCACTATGGATCCGCTCCCGTCTCCTTGCGAGAACGCCATCCATAGCACTCACGCTTATCTTGCGCATTTTAAAGTATCCACTTTCACTTGTCTATGAACTGATATAAGCAACCCAGAAGTCCTTTTCCGCGGACACGGCTATTCGAATAGATTAGGTTAACCCTGCAGGGGTGTACTTCTTCACACACGCTCTCACCACTTACCGCCGTTTACACGACATGTACTCGGCAACCTTCAAGCGGAAGCCCAACGTGGGTGTCGGCCACGACCTACCTAATCACCTAAGTCTCTAGTCCAGGTTTATCGCCTATTCGGGTTCCATCCATGAGGAGATCCGGCCGGAGTTTCGCTCACAGCCCCAAACGATGTGAACAGGGTTCCCGAGACACCAAACGGGCGCCCGGTACACCGTGCCACGTGCCTACCGCATCACAGCCCACCCCTACGGTCAGCGCTGCCCACGGCCTCCAGCATACTACAAACACCAGAAACTACTTGCAACTCCTGGACA
>NW_021280010.1:0-1220 GCF_002162155.2 Triticum dicoccoides
TGGCTTTTTCTTGGACAATAGGTAAGAAAATAAATCTAATCTAGGAAAACTGGAAATTCTCACCGAGCAACCTGAAAACTGATACCACTTGATAGAGGCGGAGGTGTCCCGATCTTTCGATGAGATGATAACTATCGATTTGGTGGAGACGACTTTGACGATCCGACTACAAACGTGCACGACGTTGCGCCTTAGCAATCGCTAAACCAACTCCGAGAGGTTATTGACCACGCTGGAGCACGATCAACCTGACCACGAAGGTCTATTCCTGCAAGCAATCGAAGAACGAGCAAGAATATGATAAAGCAATCTGAATATTGCAAATATATATGAGGTATTGATAATGGTGGGGATCCGTAAGCGGTCTTGGTCTGGTCGTTGGACAGAAACGAAGTACACGAAGTTGCGTTGGCTAACTTTTAACTAAACAAATCCCAAGGAAAAGCTACTAGATGGATCTACTTATATAGGAGCAAGGGGTGGCGGCTAAGGAGGTGGGAGGACGTCCCAAGGCAGCCTAAAACTAAATCTAGGTCGTACAAGGCCAATGGGCCCAAGTGGAGGTGATGTAACACCTTTGGACTTGTAGTTTGACTCGGATTCTGCTGCAGCATCAGATTGTTTCGTCCACAACTCAACGCTCCGGACGAATTTGAAGGTGATTCCAATTGGGTTGGAAAGTGCACGAAATCTAGTTTCCAACAAAAAAAGAATCACCCAATTCGGAGTCCGTATGAAAAACTTGTGTGCGTTTTGAGTCAGGTATGTCTGTGCAGTCCGAATGTGAATCCAGAACGTAAGAGACTTGGACTCTATCTTCTCTTGGGCCAAAAGTGACGTGAGAAAACTTTTTGGACAGCAAATAAACATCTCTTTCTTCCTTATCTTCATATGTGGATTGTACAAATGTCCCATACACCTGCAATTAGACAAAACACAAAAGTGTGTGAAGTATTTTTGTTCTGGATAACATAAATAGATTATTGAATAGTTTGCACTAGAAATCACCTGACAAATATGCATATATGCAATATTTTTGGTCATATCCAAGGTAGTCATGTCCTCATCACCTAATATGACAAGAACTCGGATTGGTGGTGGATATATGGTGGTAGATGGCAGCGGTGGTGGTATATGACAGCTGTGGTGGTATATGGATACGGATTCGAAGCGGTGGCGGATAAGCGGTGGTGGTAGATGGCAGGGGTGATGATGATGGT
>NW_021280011.1:0-927 GCF_002162155.2 Triticum dicoccoides
GACTGCGATCACATCGACTTTGGAACCGTTTCCCACGCGCATCGTCACCTCGTCCTTTGCCAGTGCCCGCTTATTCTGTAGTCCCTGTTTCGAGTTGCAAATATTAGCAACAGAACCAGTATCAAATACCCAGGTGCTACTGCGAGCTCTAGTAAGGTACACATCAATAACATGTATATCACATATACCTTTGTTCACCTTGCCATCCTTCTTATCCGCCAAATACTTGGGGCAGTTCCGCTTCCAGTGACCAGTCTGCTTGCAGTAGAAGCACTCAGTTTCAGGCTTAGGTCCAGACTTAGGTTTCTTCTCTTGAGCAGCAACTTGCTTGCCGTTCTTCTTGAAGTTCCCCTTTTTCTTCCCTTTGCCCTTTTTCTTGAAACTAGTGGTCTTGTTAACCATCAACACTTGATGCTCCTTCTTGATTTCTACCTCCGCAGCTTTCAGCATTGCGAAGAGCTCGGAAATAGTCTTGTTCATCCTTGCATATTATAGTTCATTACGAAGCTCTTGTAGCTTGGTGGCAGTGATTGGAGAATTCTGTCGATGACGCAATCATCCGGAAGATTAACTCCCAATTGAATCAAGTGATTATTATACCCAGACATTTTGAGTATATGCTCACTGACAGAACTGTTCTCCTCCATCTTGCAGCTATAGAACTTATTGGAGACTTCATATCTCTCAATCCGGGCATTTGCTTGAAATATTAACTTCAACTCCTGGAACATCTCATATGCTCCATGACGTTCAAAACGTCGTTGAAGTCCCGATTCTAAGCCGTAAAGCATGGCACACTGAACTATCGAGTAGTCATCAGCTTTGCTCTGCCAGACGTTCATAACATCTGGCGTTGCTCCAGCAGCAGGCCTGGCACCCAGCGGTGCTTCCAGGACGTAATTCTTCTGTGCAGCAATGAGGATAATC
>NW_021280012.1:0-2007 GCF_002162155.2 Triticum dicoccoides
CATTTTTCCCATGAGGCATGGTTCGCACGTGTCAAATGATTCGTAATCAAGAGACTCCAAAAGTCCATCTGCATGGAGCTTCTTCATGCGTTTGACACCAATGTGACCAAGGCGGCAGTGCCACAAGTATGTGGGACTATCATTATCAACCTTACATCTTTTGTTATTCACACTATGAATATGTGTAACATCACGTTCGAGATTCATTAAGAATAAACCATTGACCAGCGGGGCATCACCATAAAACAAATCTCTCATATAAATAGAGCAACCATTATTCTCGGATTTAAATGAGTAGCCATCTCGCATTAAACGAGATCCAGATACAATGTTCATGCTCAAAGCTGGCACTAAATAACAATTATTGAGGTTTAAAACTAATCTCGGAGGTAAATGTAGAGGTAGCGTGCCGACGGCAATCACATCGACCTTGGAACCATTCCCGACGTGCATCGTCACCTCGTCCTTCGCCAGTCTCCGCTTATTCCGCAGCTCCTGTTTTGAGTTACAAATATGAGCAACTGCACCGGTATCAAATACCCAGGAGCTACTACGAGTACTGGTAAGGTACACATCAATAACATGTATATCGCATATACCTTTGGTGTTGCCGGCCTTCTTGTCCGCTAAGTACTTGGGGCAGTTTCGCTTCCAGTGATCGTTTCCCTTGCAATAAAAGCACTCAGTCTCAGGTTTGGGTCCATGCTTTGGCTTCTTCCCGGCAACTGGCTTACTGGGCGCGGCAACTCCCTTGATGTCCTTCTTGAAGTTCTTCTTACCCTTGCCTTTCTTGCAACTAGTGGTTTTGTTGACCATCAACACTTGATGTTTCTTTTTGATCAACACCTCTGCTGATTTCAGCATTGAAAATACCTCAGGAATGGTTTTCACCATCCCCTACATATTGTAATTCATCAAAAAGCTCTTGTAGCTAGGTGGGAGCGTCTGAAGGATTCTGTCAATGACCGCATCATACGGGAGATTAACTCCCAGCTGAGACAAGAGGTTGTGCAACCCAGACATTTTAAGTATGAGCTCGTTGACAGAACTATTCTCCTCCATCTTACAACTGTAGAACTTGTCGGAGACTTCATATCTCTCGACTCGGGCATGAGCTTGGAAAACCATTTTCAGCTTTTGGAACATCTCATATGCTCTATGCTGCTCAAAACGCTTTTGGAGCCCCGGTTCTAAGCTGTAAAGCATGCCGCACTGAACCAGGGAGTAATCATCACTACGCGACTACCAGGCGTTCATAACGTCTTGAGTTGCTGGGAAAATGGGTGCTTCACCTAGCGGTGCATCTAGGACATATGCTCTCTTGGCAGCTATGAGGGTGATCCTCAAGTTCCGAACCCAGTCCGTATAGTTGCTACCATCGTCTTTCATCTTGGTTTTCTCTAGCAATGCGTTGAAGTTGAGGGCAACATTAGCGTGGGCCATTTGATCTACAAGACATATTGCAAAGATTTTTAGACTAGTTCATGATAATTAAGTTCATCTAATCAAAATTATTTAATGAACTCCCACTCAGATAGACATCCCTCTAGTCATCTAAGTGATACATGATCCGAGTCAACTAGGCCATGTCCGATCATCACGTGAGACGGACTAGTCATCATCGGTGAACATCTTCATGTTGATCGTATCTTCTATACGACTCATGTTCGACCTTTCGGTCTCTTGTGTTCCAAGGCCATGTCCTTACATGCTAGGCTCGTCAAGTCAACCTAAGTGGTTTGCATGTGTAAATATGGCTTGCACCCGTTGTATGCGAACGTTAGAATCTATCACACCCAATCATCACGTGGTGCTTCGAAACAACGAACTTTCGCAACGATGCATAGTTAGGGGGAACACTTTCTTGAGATTTTATGAGGGATCACCTTATTTATAATACCGTCGTTCTAAGAAAATAAGATGAAAAAACATGATAAACATCACATGCAATCCAATAGTGACATGATATGGCCAATATCATTTTGCTCCTTTTGATCTCCATCTTCG
>NW_021280013.1:0-1771 GCF_002162155.2 Triticum dicoccoides
ACTTGGTAGACTACTAACACTACCTACAAACACCAGAAACTAGTTGCAACTCCTGGACAGAGATCATGTTGATTAATAAGTCGAGAGGGGTCGAGTTACCGGAACCCAATGTGTGGTAGTAACTGGTCATGGATCACAAACACAGAACTCAGTTCCTGAGGACGGCTGCAATGAGACAACCCACCATGTACTCCTACATGGCCTCTCACCGCTACCTTTACCAAATCGTGTTCACACACTTAGCTCACACACAGTAGGACATGTTCACACGCCTCTGATTCATCCCCGATGAATCAGACCTGACTCAACTCTAAGCAGTAGCAGGCATGACAAACAAGCATGAATGAGTAGGCACAATAGGGCTCAAACAACTCCTACTCATGCTAGTGGGTTTCATCTATTTACTGTGGCAATGACAGGTCATGCAGAGGATAAAGGGGTTCAACTACCGCAGCAAGTAACAAATATGTCGTTGTTGTCCTAATGCAGTAAAAGAGAGCAGGAGCGAGAGAGTGGGATTTTATCGGAATGAACAAGGGGGTTTTTCTTGCCTGGCACTTCTGAAGATAACATTGAGTCTTCATCAGTGTCAACGATCACATCATCGGTACAGCGTGTACCGAGGGGGAACAACACCGGCAAACACAGAAGAAACACGATCAATGCAATGCACAATATGATGCATGCTATGACATGGCAATATGAGTGTGTTTTGGGCTAATGCACCTAGCTATGATTTAAATGAAGTTGGTTTGAATACATGATTCAAATTCCAACTCCATGTATGATTATTTAAATGCCCTTTATTTGTTTTGTCCAAAACAGAGGACAAACATTGTTCAAACATGCATGAAAATGGTACAGATGGATTCCTTGAATTTTTCTGATAATTTTTCATATATAATTTATTTAATTTGGAGTTACGGTTGAATTTCTATGATTTATTGAAGTTTTAGCTATTTTCTGGAATTTTCTGAATTATTTTAAATCCAGAAAGAATTAATTGCGTCAGCCTGGCGTCAGCATGATGTCAGCGAGTCAACGGCCAGGTCCAGGTCAAACCTGACGTGCGGGGTCCACACGTCAGTGACACAGGAACTAATCCCGGTCAAACCTAGCGCTGACTGGGGTTTGACCAGGGGTGGGGCCCACTGTCAGTGGCTGTAGGTTGTTTAACTAGCTGGGTTAGCTCCTAATGACGGAGCCACGTCAGCTCCCGCCGGAGTTCGGGCGGGGTCGGGGTTGGCGCTAGGGGGCACGGGAGGGGAAGCTGGTGTGTGTGTTAGGTTCCTGGCGAGGTGTGGAGCACGTTGCCGTGCTCGGGAGTTAGCTACGGTGGCTCTGGCCTTGTCTGCGTCATTGCCGGCGGCGAGGAGCTCACGGCCCCGGTGAAAGGGCGGCTAGAGTGTGGGAACGAGCGCGGGGAGGAGGGGAAATGGAAGAGGAGCTCACAGCGGATCCGGTAGAGGCAACGGCGAGGCCGGGGAGGGGCTGGAGCTCGCGAATCCTCGAAAGTTCGCCGGCGGCCGAAGGTTGGGGACGAGCTCCGGGACGACGCTACAGGGCTCCCGCGGTCGAATGGGTTGGTGTAGAAGACGCAGAAGGCGATGGCGGTTCCTCTGGACTCATCGGAGAGGCACGGGGTGGACGGTGGCCGCGGTGGTGCTCGTCGGCGGCGGCGGGTGTGTTCGGTGACGACAGGGAGGGAGAGCAGAGGAGGAGGAGGGGGTCCAGAGAGAGAGGGGCGGTCGAGGGGGTCGAGGGCGTCTCC
>NW_021280014.1:0-726 GCF_002162155.2 Triticum dicoccoides
TCAGAACATGTTGGAAATTGATGACGTCGCTTTGAATGCTGCATACTGAACACAAAAGAAGTCCAGAGTTCAAATAAGTTTAAAAAACATTGAAGTGCCCGTGTAACAGATGAGTTCTCGTCCGAAACCCTGATACTCCGAAAGAGATTGTCCAGTTTGTACACGAAGTGCGTCCAGTTTTTGCCGTGACCCTCTATACTCTTTTGCACATGCTATGCGGGTGAAATGATGATACCATGCCAAGTTGCAACATTTTCATAGTTCATTTTGTAGTGATTTTCAATTTCACGGTCATTTAGCTCTCTAAACAATTAGGTAAATGACTGAAAACCAACAAATGATGTCAGAACATGTTGGAAATTGATGACGTCACTTTGAATGCTGTATACTAAACACAAAAGAAGTCCGGAGTTCAAATAAGTTTAAAAAACATTGAAGTGCCCGTGTAACAGATGAGTTCTTGTCCAAAACCCTGATACTCCGAAAGAGATTGTCCAATTTGTACATGAAGTGCGTCCAGTTTTTTCCGTGACCCTCTCTACTCTTTCGCACATGCTATGCGGGTGAAATGATGATACCATGCCAAGTTTCAACATTTTCACAGTTCATTTTGTAGTGATTTTCAATTTCACGGTCATTTAGCTCTCCAAACAATTAGGTAAATGACTGAAAAACAACAAATGATGTCAGAACATGTTGGAAATTGATGACGTCGCTTTGAATGCT
>NW_021280015.1:0-1694 GCF_002162155.2 Triticum dicoccoides
GGCTTGTGATCCTGGCATGGTTAGCAGCAATAGAAACACACAAGAATATGATCCTACAGACTACTAAGAAGTGGTGGTGGTGTATCACAAATCCGTCAAGCAAATCTCAAATTCTTACCAGTTCTTACCCAGCAGCAGGCGGTGATCGGCAACCGTTGTAGTCAAAAACTCTCAAAGCTTGGATAGAGCGATTACCAGGGAGAGTCGAACACACGACGTAGATGTATGTGGAGCTGGGAAGGCTTATAGTATGGTAGCAAAAAGGGTCAGCAATAATCAATTCAGAGATGCAAAGTTGAATAAACGCTCAACGACGGTACTGTGCTGGTCCTAGGCTAGACTGTGCTAGAGACGCGAGCCTAGAACACCAACAAAATCACGGCGCGGCACGTAAACAAGGGAAAAGCACACTCTGAATTTTTTTTTCGCTCTTTTTTTTTGCGCTCTTTTTTTTTCGCTGTTTTTTTTGGCGCAAAATCACTATAATGGCGAGTGTCTCAAAACTCTTCCTAGCTCAAACTAACAGGATGGGCACGAAATTTTTTCGACCAAATTTTTTTTTTTCGACTTCCCGGACCCAAAAACTGGAAACGGGTCAAAAAAAACTTCCTATAATGGCACCTGTCTCAAAACACTCAGAAACACCTAAAAATAGGATAGCCAGAAATTTTTTCGAAAAATGCGTTTTCGAATTTTTTTTTTCCGAAACCTACCTCGGCAAGGAAACACGAATCGGAATCTAGATGGATCCCGAAAACAAACCTAATAAGCAAAGAACTCGGATTGGTGGTGGATATATGGTGGTGGTATATGGCAGCGGTGGTGGTAGCGGTGGTAGTATATGGATATGGATCGGTGGTGGTATATGGACACGGATTGGTGGTGGTATATGGATACGGATTCGGTGCTGTGGTGGTAGATGGCAGGGGCGATGATGATGGTGCGGCGGCGGCGTGACAACTTATGACCAGAACTCGAAACTCTAAAAGACTGGACTCTAAGACCAGCAACTAGACACGATGATGCAACCGCAAATTCAACAAAGCAAAACCCTAAAAAGATTATGCAAAGGCTCAGATTGGTTCGGATATGATGAACTAACCCTAATTTTTTTTTGGCTTTTTCGTGGACTGTAGGTATGAAGAACAGACTCGATCTAAACTACGAAAAACTGTAAAATCTCACCGAGCAACCTGGAAATCTGATACCACTTGATAGAGGCAAAGGTGTCCCGTCTTTCGATGAGATGATGGATATCGCTTTGGTGGAAGTCGACTTTGACAATCCGACTACGAACGTGCGAGGACGTCGCGCCTTAGCAATCGCTAAACCAACTCCGAGAGGTTATTGACCACGCCGGAGCACGATCAACCTGACCACGAGGGTCTGTTTCCTGCGAGCAAACAAAGAACAAGCAAGAAACTGAGATTGCAATCTGGATATTGCGAATATAAGATGAAAGCTTTATTGATCAAGGTGGGGTTCTGTGACGCCTTTGTCTGGTCGTTGAACACAAACGAAGTACGCGAAGTTGCAGCTATGGCGAACTTTTAATCTAAACAAAACCCAAAGTCTAAACGATGCCCTAAGGGCTGTATATATGGAGGAAGAGGGGGGAATTTCGTGGCCCTTGGTGGAGGGGTCCGAAATCAACCCTATCTCTTGTTTCCCCACACATACGGACTCTAAAAATA
>NW_021280016.1:0-699 GCF_002162155.2 Triticum dicoccoides
CCCATGCGCCAAGATATAGGAAAAAAGGGAGAGTCCTAAAGGGGGAAGGCACCTCCGAGGTGCCTTGGGGAGGATGGACTCCTCCCCCCTCTTAGCCGCACCCCTTCCTTGGAGGAGGGGGCAAGGCTGCGCCTCCCCCCTCTCCCCTGCCCCTATATATAGTGGAGGGGAGGGAGGGCATCCATACCTGAGCCCTTGGCGCCTCCCTCCCTCCCGTGACACCTCCTCCTCTCCCGTAGGTGCTTGGCGAAGCCCTGCAGGATTGCCACGCTCCTCCATCACCACCACGCCGTTGTGCTGCTGCTGGATGGAGTCTTCCTCAACCTCTCCCTCTCTCCTTGCTGGATCAAGGCGTGGGAGACGTCGTCGAGCTGTACGTGTGTTGAACGCGGAGGTGCTGTCCGTTCGGCACTAGGATCATCGGTGATCTGAATCACGACGAGTACGACTCCATCAACCCCGTTCACATGAACGCTTCCGCTTAGCGATCTACAAGGGTATGTAGATGCACTCTCCTTTCTACTCGTTGCTGGTCTCTCCATAGATAGATCTTGGTGTTACGTAGGAAATTTTTTGAATTTCTGCTACGTTCCCCAACAGGAGGAGGGTCTGAGGTTTCGCAGCTCGGGAGAAGGGAGCTTCCGGGGAGAAGGTGATTTGGCGCCCACGAGGTATGAATGGGGAATTGGGAGGGGGAAC
>NW_021280017.1:0-1385 GCF_002162155.2 Triticum dicoccoides
GAATTTGTCCATAAACTTCATAAATACTTTGTTCATGAGGTGAACAAAATATGCCGGGGCGTTAGTTAATCCAAATGGCATCACTGTGAACTCGTACAGTCCATATCTGGAGGTGAAGGCTGTTTTGGGGATATCTTCCGTTCGTACCTTCAATTGATGGTATCCTGACCTTAAGTCAATCTTTGAGAATACCTTGGCCTGAGCAAGTTGATCAAACAAATCATTTATCCTTGGCATCGGGTATTTGTTTTTGACTGTGACCATGTTAAGTGCTCGATAGTCGATACACAATCTCAGCGTTCCATCCTTCTTCTTGGCAAATAAAATTGGTGATCCCCAAGGTGAGGAGCTGGCCCGAATGTACCCTTTATCCAGTAATTCCTTTATCTGCTTCTTCAATTCGATCAACTCGGATGGTGCCATTCTGTATGGTTTCTTGTATATGGGGGTGGTACCTGGTGCTAGATCAATGCGGAATTCTATTTCTCGATCTGGTGGCATACCTGGCAGCTCTTCAGGGAATACATCTGGAAATTCACACACTACTGGAACCTTGTTTAGCTCAGAAACGTCCACCTTATTTAACCTCGGTTGCCGGGGTCTTTTTCCTTCCTTGGCTGATACTCTTATTGTCTTCCCTTGGTGGTGTGTGAGAATCACGGTCCTGTTGAAACAGTCTATAAAACCTTTATTGGTGGTTAGCCAATCCATCCCTAGGATGACATCCAGTCCTTTATTTTCCAATACAATAAGATTTGCGTAAAACTCCAATCCTTCAAACTCAATGACCACATTCTGACAGTAATTCTAAGAAACTTGCTGAATTCCGGGGGACTTGATTATTATGGATTTCTCCAAAGGAAGCATCGAAAAATTATTTTGCAAAGCAAAACTTTTCGAGATGAAAGAGTGAGAAGCTCCAGAATCAAACAAAACCATTGCAGGTATTGTGTTGACAGGAAACGTACCGAGTACGATATCCGAAGCATTTTGTGCCTCCTCTTTGGTTACGTGGTTCAGATGACCCTTCCTGTGGTTATTGTTGGGATTGAAATTGTTTCGTTTGGGCGCTGAATTATTGCTGTCGTTGTTCGGCTTTGGGGTTGAATTCCTTGGCTTGGGGCACTGTTTGGCATAGTGCCCTTCTTCTCCACAAGCGTAACAAGTAACGCCGGGGCGATAGGTGAATTCCTTGTCCCTTGCATGAAAATTCTTGATTGGGCGTGAGACATTGGGTGAGAATTTGGGTGTCCCACCCTTTTTAAAATCTATCTTGCTTCGGTGATTGCGAGTGTGGTTAGTCTGGTCCCTTTTTCGCTTGCGGATATCTTCCAGACTGCGTCTCTCATTTTCCAGAGTAATGGCCTTGTCCACCAGCGTTTTAA
>NW_021280018.1:0-1151 GCF_002162155.2 Triticum dicoccoides
AAAATTCATAACTTTTATTCTGTAACTCCAAATTGGACAAATTATATATGAAAAATGATCAGAAAAATCCAATCTATCCATCTGTACTATTTTCATGCATGATCAAACAAGTTAAATTGATGTTTCAAGCAGAACAAGGAAAAGCACTTTAAAAGGCCATATTTGAATTTGAAATTTGAATCCTTGATTCAAATTTGTTCAAATCCTTCTGGTTTTAGTTGCATTAGCCCAACACACTCATATTGCCATGTTTCATGCATGCATCATATTGTTGCACATTGTTTGGTGATGGTTGTGTATCGGTGTCCTTTGCGACAGGTTCTGCCTCCGAGGAGTACCGTGATTACCCTAACGAAGAACCGTATCAGTGCATCGAACCATCAGGCAAGCAACCAACCATTTGATCATATCGATACAATCCCATGTTCTCGCTCCTGCTCTCCTTTACTGCATTAAGACAACGCGATTCAAACTGCTGTGTGCTACGGTAGTTGAACCCATTTCCTCTGCATGACCTGTCATTGCCACAGTAACTAGATGAAACCCACTAGCATGTGTAGGAGTTGATTGAGCCATATGTGTGTGTTGTTCCTACCTTGCTATGCCTGCTATGCTTAGAGTCGTGTCAGGTCTGGTTCATCTGGGTGATGGGCTAGAGTGAAATGATTATGTCGGTAATGAGAGTGGTGTGGTGAACACGATTTGGTAAAGGTATCGATGAGAGGCCATGTAGGAGTACATGGTGGGTTGTTTCATTGAAGCCGACCTTAAGCACTGAGATCTATATGCGTGATTTAAGATACAGCTACTACCATGCATTGGGCCCTGAAATATGACCCCGCTCGACTTCTTATTCACCCTAGCTCTCTGTCCAGGAGTTGCAAGTAGTTTCTGGTGTTTGTAGCCTACTGGAGGCCGTGGACAGCGCTGACCGTAGGGGTGGGCTGTGATGCGGTAGGTACGTGGCCGGGTGTACCGAATACCCGTTAGGTATCTCGGGAACCCTGTTCACATCATTCGGGGCCGTATGGGAAACCCCGGCCGGACTCCCTGCGGATGGAACCTGAATAGGCGATAAACCTGGACTAGAGGCTTAAGTGTTTAGGTAGGTCGTGGTCTACACCCACGTCGGCTTTCGCTTGAAGTCTGCC
>NW_021280019.1:0-900 GCF_002162155.2 Triticum dicoccoides
TGTGTTCAATTCCCACAATGTTGATTTATTTTGACCCAATTATTTTTCGCGGTCTCTATGAAAGCCCATAAAAGGCCCATCAACATAGAAGTACCTGGCCTAGATTGACCAAACGAAAAGGACTAAACCAAACCAAGAATACCTATTCCCTTTAATAGTAGGATAATTCCTTTTATAATTTAGTAGCCCCAACACATTGAAGCCTATGGATCCTTCCTTTCAATATAGAAATCAACATAGAAGTACCTGGCCCAGATTGACCAAACGAAAAGGACTAAACCAAACCAAGAAAAGGACGCAATCCTTCCTTTAGTTTGCTCATTCGCTTAATTAGTTACATCAAAGATCTAGACAGAAGGTCCTGTGTTCAATTCCCACAATGTTGATTTATTTTGACCCAATTATTTTTCGCGGTCTCTATGAAAGCCCATAAAAGGCCCATCAACATAGAAGTACCTGGCACAGATTGACCAAACGAAAAGGACTAAACCAAACCAAGAATACCTATTCCCTTTAATAGTAGGATAATTCCTTTTTTAATTTAGTAGCCCCAACACATTGAAGCCTATGGATCCTTCCTTTCAATATAGAAATCAACATAGAAGTACCTGGCCCAGATTGACCAAACGAAAAGGACTAAACCAAAGCAAGAAAAGGACGCAATCCTTCCTTTAGTTTGCTCATTCGCTTAATTAGTTACATCGAAGATCTAGATAGAAGGTCCTGTGTTCAATTCCCACAATGTTGATTTATTTTGACCCAATTATTTTTCGCGGTCTCTATGAAAGCCCATAAAAGGCCCATCAACATAGAAGTACCTGGCCCAGATTGACCAAACGAAAAGGACTAAACCAAACCAAGAATACCTATTCCCTTTAATAGTAGGATAATTTCTTTTTT
>NW_021280020.1:0-1661 GCF_002162155.2 Triticum dicoccoides
TTTGCATTTGACAATTGAGTTAGTCAATTGTTTCTATAATCTGATCTCCTTGCATTCTTCTTCCTCTAGTTGAGTACCGATACTCGTATCAGATCCTTTGTGGACCATCAAGTCCTTTGTTGGATTGTTATCCGACAGTGTCCTTCACATTTGATCACCTTGTGAGTTCTTCCCCTGATACATAATGCCTTTGTTAAGTTGTATCCTCTGCTTGGTCAACCATGCTCTGCTTTCGGGCTTGTGTTATTTACTCATGAAACTCGTGGTATATGTTTCTAAGAAGCCCCTATGGGTTGAACATATGCCTTCTCTAAACCGTGTGAACCCGAAAGTTTTCACGAGTCATACTCTTCTGGTGCTTCACCAGATAAAATTTCAACACTGCAACATCATCGAACGTGAGAAGTGAATGAAAGGTTATGCATTGGAGAAGTGGGAGTCGACCTTGAACTTTGTGTTCATGCCCATGGACGTGATGTATATCCTATCATGGAAGCTTCTTGTAATAATAACTATTTCCTTGATAGCTAACATATGGTATCTGTGAATTGATCCCTTGCAACCGTGGTTCCGACCCTGATTGTTCTTCTTTGATTCCATTTCTCGGACAAGTTAAAACAATTGTCTTCTATGGATCAATACACCAGTCCGACCTTTACTTTGATCTTGTGTTGAGTATTACCCCCTGGTATCTCGAGATTATCATGGTACTGCATAACTTCTTATGAGTTCTTCATCAAGTGCTACCTTACCACTGATTCCAATTTTTCACGGGCTCTGAGTTATTAAACACTCAAAGACACCGATAACTGAACCGAGTCCGCTCTACAGTTCAACAACTCTTCAGTAAGCTTCTATAAGTATGAGTTTGTACCCGATCACGCCATTCCTAGCCTGTTTGGCTACATCATTGTCGTGATGATTCTAACTGTGCTACCTGGTCCTTATTCTCGGAGCACCAATTTGCAACGATAGCTAAGCTTACGTCGATCTTCCTTGTCATATCATTTCGCCTTGAACAACAAGCTAGATTTCAAGTTTGTGCCGTACCTATGGTTCCAATAACCTCTAGCTTCATCATTCTTTTGACTTGATGTCATCACCGATCGATTACGTCTTCATGGAATCTCTCGACAAATGTGTCGTGATCATCATGACCGTTCTGAGCTCTTCCAGGATATCAACTGAGTTCATGATGAGAAATACCATCCTTGCCCTTGATGATTGTGTTATCATTGACCACTTTATTGCCTTCCCACCAACACAAGCTTGTTCGTGTTTGGTGTTATACCTTGAGTTCCTTATTATCCAGTAAATGTTCTTTACCTTGGAACATTAACATCTCTTATGTCCTCAATGTTGTGAGAATTTCACCACCTCTGGAGAATTCTTGATACAAGTGATACTTATCACCATCACCATTCTTTTCCTGGTCTCCGTGTTGTTTCTAACCGGAATACCAACAAATGGTCTGTGATGTGTAAATTCTAAACTTCTAGCAACCCTATTGCTTTGAAGTTATTGGTCTACAATTTCATTCTAAGTCTATTGCTTATTGAATCATCATTTGAACATTGATCGTGCTGCCTAGTCCAGATTCCTGGGTGCACCCTTCTACCAATTTTTCAGTTGTGTATGTTTTCCCTCGAGCATACATCATT
>NW_021280021.1:0-1704 GCF_002162155.2 Triticum dicoccoides
TGCTCTTTGATAGATAAACAACAATGCATATGAGAGCCACTAAACATTTTAATCATGGTCTTCTACCTCGACCCAAAGAAAAAGAAACTATTTACACGGGAAAGCTCCCAACAAGCAAAAGAAGAACGAGAAACATTTTGGGGTTTTCTTTTAGTTACTACTACTAAGCATATTGAAATGTAAAGCTAGAACTATTTTTTTTGGATTTGCTCAATTTAATTGAACAAACAAGAAGAAAGCAATAAAAAAATAAACTAGCATGGATGACACAATGAAAAAGTGTGAACACTGACTATCAAGATGGATGTGTGAACATGAATGTAAAGTCGATGGGAAACACGTACTCCCCCAAGCTTAGGCTTTTGGCCTAAGTTGGTCTAGTTCCACGGCTGGTCCGGGTGCTAGCCAAAATCATAATGGGGGTTGTACTGGGACGCGGCAGCTACCGCCTGAATAGCTGCCTCTCGGAGGCGAGCAGCCTCCACCTCCCTCTCATACTCCTCTGCCTCTCCACTGGTTATATAGTATCTTCGTTTTCCGTGAAAGTCAAAGAAGGCAGGAGGAGGAAGGGTAATAAGGAAAACACGTTCTCGGTTAAGTATTAACCGGTATAGGAGGGACTCATTGTTCCTCTCAAGGAACTGATAGCGGATCATAGCAGCACGATCAAGAAAAGCGGTATGGAGCACATGGTCTCCTCCCCGGATGGGCAGTCCAAGAAAATTATCTATGCGAGTGGCATAAATCCCACAAAAGAAATCCCCATCATTAGCATTATTATTTAACCTCCTAGCAATAATAGCTCCTAAGTTGTAGCGTCTATCACCAGTCACCGCGCTCTTAAAAATTCTAAGGTCAGATGCACAGAGGTAAATATGGTCATGTTGGCCATTGGTGCATCTACCTATGAAGAGAGCAAAATAATGTAAAACAAGAAAGTGAATGCTCCCCATGGTAGGTTGTGCAATGTCTCTAGTTTCCCCCACAGTTATTCCAGAAAGGAAATCTTTGAACTTAGATTTGTGAGGATCACTGAAACTACCCCATTCAGTTATTTTGCAAATCCTATTAAAGTCCTCTAAATCCATGGTGTATGACTTATCATAGAGGTCAAACAAGATAGAATATGTGTTATGACCAACTGAAAATTGAAACCTATGAACAAAAGAAGCAGTGAGTATAGTGTACTGTTCGCATTTGTTTGAGATGAACTCTTCAAGGCCGGCGTTGCAAACAAACACGCCGAACTCATCCTTGAAACCTGCATTAATCATGAACTCATCTGAAGGCCATTCACATGGCTGCACCGGTGCGTCCCTTGGTGAATAAAGATCAGGCTCCTGAATCGTCGTACGGGGACCCTGCTTTCTTGAGGAACCACCATGGTACCTCTTCCTAAACATATCCCTTTTTCTGAAAAATTTCTGGAATTTTTAGTGACTCAAAATAAAAGTGAACAAAACTTAACAAAACTCATAGCAACTACTCCTACAAGTGCCTAGAGGCCATATCATGCATCAAAACTACTTGGGACCAACTAAATTTGACATTCAAAGCTCAAGAACATGGTCACCTAGGCAACCACAATATGCAATAAATAAAGCACTAGAACAAAAACTAATTGGACCAATGAGGAGTCACATACCAAGGAACAATTCCCCAAAACAGTTTTGTGAATGGGGCTTTGCATAAGGAGATCAAAAA
>NW_021280022.1:0-33292 GCF_002162155.2 Triticum dicoccoides
AGAACGGAGTTACAAGTGATGATTTCAGGACTTTGAAGCCACCATAATGGGTGCATGAAGCCTTGGACGAAATATACAAGATGCCACTTCATAAATTTCGTCCCGAGGCTATTTTAGGTGCTGCGTCACCTTATTATTGGGCCAGGCCCATGTAATTTCGAAATACATAAGTATAGGCTATTTTTAGAGTCCGTATGTGTGGGGAAACAAGAGATAGGGTTGATTTCGGACCCCTCCACCAAGGGCCACGAAATTCCCCCCCTCTTCCTCCATATATACAGCCCTTAGGGCATCGTTTAGACTTTGGGTTTTGTTTAGATTAAAAGTTCGCAATAGCTGCAACTTCGCGTACTTCGTTTGTGTTCAACGACCAGACAAAGGCGTCACAGAACCCCACCTTGATCAATAAAGCTTTCATCTTGTATTCGCAATATCCAGATTGCAATCTTAGTTTCCTGCTTGTTCTTCGTTTGCTCGCAGGAAACAGACCCTCGTGGTCAGGTTGATCGTGCTCCGGCGTGGTCAATAACCTCTCGGAGTTGGTTTAGCGATTGCTAAGGCGCGACGTCCTCGCACGTTCGTAGTCGGATCGTCAAAGTCGACTTCCACCAAAGCGATATCCATCATCTCATCGAAAGATCGGGACCCTCGCCTCTATCACAAAGAGATGCACGTGATTCAAAATCAACAAAGGTAAGGATACAAAGGCACTGGTCTTCTCCGTACGGAGGTCTTGATGGTCTTCCCTAGAAAGGGGTCTTGAATCCACTTGGGGGATCTTCTCCGAAGAGGTCCTGAACTCCGAGGAGAAGTATCCAAGTGGATGAGCAAGGCTCTCACACAAATATGAGCTATCCAATGCTAACCCTAAAATGTACGGGATGAGAGAGTATATATTGTCTACGGGGCGGAAGGGTACACGGGCCTCGGCCCAAGCGGCTGCGCGCAGGCAGGGCTGAAAGTTCCGGGCTAGGCCGGAAGTTCCGGGCGCCGGAGGTTCCGGGCAGGGTCCGGCCTAAGCCGAAGGTTGGCACAGGTGAAGCAGGGCTGGCTTCCGGGGGCCGGAAGTTCCGGGCGAGGCCAGAGGTTCCGGGGGCCGGAAGTTCCGGGCAGGTTCCGGGCTAAGCAGAAAGTTGGCATGCCTGGGATGGTCGATGTCGAAGGAGGCCGGAAGTTCCGGGCAGGCCGGAAGTTCTGGGCCAGGTTCCGGGAAGGATCCGGGCTGAGCAGAGAGTTGACGCCCGTCGCTTCTTCTTCAGCGTTGTACCTGATCACACACAGAGTTTCCGTCTGAGGTAGTAGCCATGTCTCGTGAGTAGAAAGAGGGATTTCGGAGAGGAGGGAGTTCACCTTATCTTCGATAGCCTTAGAGCAGGCTCGAGTCATGGGTCCACGTGGTGTTGATGGAGATGTAGATGCGTCCATGGGGATGAGCGAGGGATGCTCCGCATCATCTCTTCCCCCTTGGGAGAGATCCGACCTCGGATCAAAAACTTCATCTCCATGGTAAGGTGCGAGGTCCTTGACGTTGAAGATGTCGCTCACATTGTACTTGTCTCGAGGTAGGTCAATCTTGTAGGCGTTGTCGTTGTAGCGTGCTAGCACCTTAAAAGGTCCATCGGCTCGAGGGAGAAGCTTGGACTTGCGTTCGATGGGGAAGCGGTCCTTGCGAAGGTGTAGCCACACTAGATCACCAATGTTGAAGACCATGGGTTGCTTGTTGACGTTGAGCTTGGTCGCTAGTCGTTGTGTTTGTCGCTCGATGGTGTGCCTTGTATCTTCATGCATCCTCTTGATGTAGCTTGCACGGGCACTTGCGTCGAGGTTGGTTCGCTCTTGTAGAGGAAGAGGTAGGATGTCCAATGGGGACAATGGGTTGAAGCCGTAGACGACCTCGAAGGGGGACTTGCCGGTCGTCAAATGTCTAGCACGGTTGTAGGCGTACTCGGCGATGGGTAGGCACTCTTCCCACTCCTTGATGTTTCTCTTTATCAACACGCGAAGTAGAGTGGAGAGTGTACGGTTCGTCACCTCCGTTTGGCCGTCGTTTTGAGGGTGGTACGCCGAAGAGAACAATAGCTTGATGCCGAGCTTGGCGCATAGGGTCTTCCAAAAGTAACTCAAGAACTTGACGTCGCGGTCCGAAACAATTGTCTTTGGTACTCCATGAAGTCGTGGGATTTCCCTACAAAATAGATTGGCAATATGTGAAGCATCGTCTATCTTGTTGCAAGGAATGAAATGTGCCATTTTAGAAAATCTGTCCACAACGACAAACACGGAATCCTTTCCATTTTGAGTTCTAGGCAACCCAAGTACAAAATCCATACTAATGTCTTCCCATGGTTGATAAGGAATAGGAAGAGGCATGTAAAGACCATGAGATTGAGCTTTAGACTTAGCTTTGCGACATGTAGAGCATCGGGTGGTGAAGCGTGAGACGTCGCGGAACATCTTTGGCCAAAAGTAGGTCTTGGAGAGCGTGGCGAAAGTCTTGTTGCGTCCAAAGTGTCCCATGAGTCCACCTCCATGAGCCTCTTGCAAAAGGAGCAAACGAAGAGAAGACTCGGGAATGCATAGTTTGGTAGCTCTCATAAGATAACCATCCTTGATGTAATATTGTTCCCAAGATGTATGCGTCAAACATTTAGCATAATGAGGTGCAAAAGATGGATCATTAGCATACAAGTCTTTTATGTGCTCAAAGCCAATAACATTCAACTCAAGTTTAGTGACAAGCGTGCATATGCGTGAAAGTGCATCGGCAACTACATTTTCCTTACCCTTAATGTACTTGATCACATATGGGAAAGATTCAATAAATTCACTCCATTTGGCATGACGCTTGTTCAACTTAGTTTGACCTTTTAAGTACTTAAGTGTTTCATGATCGGTATGGATGACAAACTCATGAGGTCTAAGATAATGTTCCCAAACATGTAGGACACGCACTAAAGCATATAATTCTTTGTCATAGATGGGATAGTTAAGTTGAGCACCGGAGAGTTTTTCACTAAAATAAGCAATGGCTCGTTTTTCTTGCATCAAAACTCCGCCAATTCCGGTACCACTTGCATCACAATGAACCTCAAAAGTTTTGTCAAAGTTAGGCAAAGCAAGAATTGGAGCATGAGTAAGTAAAGACTTGAGCTCACCAAAAGCGGTTGATTGTAAAGTTCCCCAAACAAAAGGAGCATTCTTCTTACTCAAAGCATGTAAAGGAGCTGCAATTGTGCTAAAGTTTTTCACAAAGCGGCGGTAAAATCCTGCAAGACCAAGAAAACTTCTCACTTGTTGCAAATTACTGGGTTGGGGCCAAGTTTTAATTGCTTCAATTTTAGTTTCATCAACATGGACACCCTTGGAAGAGACAACAAAACCCAAGAAAACCACTTTGTCAACGCCAAAAGTGCATTTTTTCAAGTTTGCATAAAGGCTTTCCTTCCGGAGGATTTGCAACACAAATTTAACATGTTTAATGTGCTCTTTCATGGTTTTGCTAAACACAAGGATATCATCAAAGTAAACCACAACGAAGACTCCAATGTAAGGTCTAAGCACATGATGCATAAGACGCACGAAAGTTCCGGGTGCTTCCGACAAACCCATAGGCATCACTAACCACTCATATAAGCCAAATTTGGTTTTGAAAGCGATTTTCCATTCATCACCTTCTTGAATGCGGATTTGATAATAGCCACTTTTAAGGTCAATTTTGGAGAAAAAGTTGGCTCCGCTAAGTTCATCAAGCATATCATCCAATCGAGGAATGGGGTGTCTATAACGAACGGTGATGGCGTTTATTGGTCTACAATCAGAACACAAGCGAAAACTGCCATCGGGTTTAGGTACAAGTATAACGGGAACGGCACATGGGCTTAAGCTTTCACGTACATGACCGTTGTCGATGACTTGTTGTACTTGTCGTTGAATCTCCTTGGTTTCTTCGGGATTGACACGGTATGGGGCTTTGTTTGGAAGTGGCGCTCCGGGGATGAGGTCGATTCGATGCTCAATGCATCATAGTGGAGGTAGACCCGGAGGTAGCTCGTCGGGGAAGACATCTTTGAATTCCTGCAAAAGAGACTGAAACACTAAAGGTAACTCGTGAGAGGTCTTAGTTGTTGGCTCTCCTTCTTTGCACACGAGGACGAAGTGCATCACACTCGATGGGTTCTCACACACTTCTCTTATCTCACTTTTGGTGGCAAATACGATGAGGGTTTTCTCTCTAGGCGAAGAGGCGCTCATATTTGGCTTGTGGCTCTCACTCACTTTTGGGTGGGTCACTTTCTCACTCTTCTCTCCATGGTGGGTGGTTTGCTTGTTGGCTATCACTTGAGTAGGAGACATAGGTCGTAGCACATACTCCTTCCCTTTCATCTTGAAGCTATAGTGATTGGTTCGCCCATTGTGGATGACACCACGGTCGAATTCCCATGGTCGACCAAGAAGGAGGTGGCAAACTGTCATTGGGACCACATCACACTCCAAAGTGTCCTCATATGCACCGATTTTGAAGGAGACTTGGACCGTATGCTCCACTCATATAGTGCCGGAGTCACTTAGCCATTGAACCTTGTAGGGGTGCGGGTGCTTCTTCTTAACCAATTGAAGTTTGGAGCAAAGTTTTTCACTTGCCAAGTTGTGGCAACTACCTCCATCGATGATGACCTTGACGGACCTTCCATTGATGCCGGACTTAGTGTGGAAGATGTGGCATCGTTGGTCTTCTTCTTGTTGATGTTGAAGAGTCAAGACCTTCGAGACAACGAGAGCGGGGCTCGAATCCTCATCACAAAAGACTTGATCATCTTCATCCTCATTCACGCGCCGGTGCATGGCCACTTGCTCAAGGTAATAGAGGCGAGGGTGTCCCGATATTTCGATGAGATGATAACTATCGATTTGGTGGAGACGACTTTGACGATCCGACTACAAACGTGCACGACGTTGCGCCTTAGCAATCGCTAAACCAATCTCCTGAGGTTACTGACGATGCCGGAAGCACGGTCAGCCTGACCACGAAGGTCTATTCCTGCAAGCAATCGAAGAACGAGCAAGAATATGATAAAGCAATCTGAATATTGCAAATATATATGAGGTATTGATAATGGTGGGGATCCGGAAGCGGTCTTGGTCTGGTCGTTGGACACAAACGAAGTACACGAAGTTGCAATGGCTAACTTTTAACTAAACAAATCCCAAGGAAAAGCTACTAGATGGATCTACTTATATAGGAGCAAGGGGTGGCGGCCAAAAGGTGGGAGGACGTCCCAAGGCAGCCTAAAACTAAATCTAGGTCGTACAAGGCCAATGGGCCCAAGTGGAGGTGATGTAACACCTTTGGACTTGTAGTTTGACTCGGATTCTGCTGCAGCATCAGATTGTTTCGTCCACAACTCAACGCTCCGGACGAATTTGAAGGTGATTCCAATTGGGTTGGAAAGTGCACGAAATCTAGTTTCCAACAAAAAAAGAATCACCCAATTCGGAGTCCGTATGAAAAACTTGTGTGCGTTTTGAGTCAGGTATGTCTATGCAGTCCGAATCTGAATCCAGAACGTGAGAGACTTGGACTCTATCTTCTCTTGGGCCAAAAGTGACGTGAGAGAACTTTTTGGACAGCAAATAAACATCTCTTTCTTCCTTATCTTCATATGTGGATTGTACAAATGTCCCATACACCTGCAATTAGACAAAACACAAAAGTGTGTGAAGTATTTTTGTTCTGCATAACATAAATAGATTATTGAATAGTTTGCACTAGAAATCACCTGACAAATATGCATATATGCAATATTTTTGGTCATATCCAAGGTAGTCATGTCCTCATCATCCTCCCCTTCTTGAAAATAAAGCCGTCCTCGGCGTTGCTTAATCTGAAATGTGGCTAACAAAAGAGACAAGGTGTACATGTTGTATATGTATATGTCATCCATTTTTACTTCCTTTGATTTTTGCATATATGACACATGAATAGATGAGTAACTTGCATAGTTCATAAAATCTAAAGCCAAAAAATTAGCACAAGAAGTAGAAGGCATGAAAATATTGCAACTCAGTTTGCACATATAAGTGAAGCTCTTACTCATTTCAAAAGATTGACAATGTTCATCATTAAACCATCCCAACATTGGTGAATAAACCTTACTTGCATCAAATTTACATGCTACAACATGCTTAAATAAGCAAACATGCAATAAGTCATTCAACACAGAATCATCACCAAGATTAGAGGTCATATCAAAATGATTAAACATTGGTTCTTTTGCATCAATAGTTAATTCAATGGGTGCACTCAAAATTGTTGGTATTTTAGTTGTTTGATCACATGGCAAAGTCAAATTATCAACGTAGTCCTCTAAAATAGGTGGTGCGATCAAAGTAGTGGGTAGCTCATCAGATGGTGCATTCAAATTGACAAGGCATTCATCATTCTCATGTAGAGATGGAAGATCAGTACCTTTGTCATTACCTCTTATGATCAACTCAGATGATGTAGCCACTCTCGGGGCCGATGTGTCACATGGTGGAGGCGATGTAGTCCTGATAACAACGGATGTGATTGTCATAGTATGCCTAGTAGTTGAAGGAACAATCATATCAACTATTGAATGTGCACCGTGCGCTTGTTCTCCTCGTGGCCAACACGTCGTTTTATTTCCTGTTCAGCTTTGCAAGCAAGATGAAACAAATGGTCCATAGGATAACACTCTTCATGAATTAGTATCTCTTGAATATCACGGTTTAATCCTCCCCAAAATCTATCCATAAAATCATCTTCACTTTCTTCTAAAGAGGAATGCAACAAGGTAGTTTGTAAATCATCATAATATTTTGTTACCGTTTCACTACCTTGTTTTAAGTGTTGCAACTTCTTAATCATGTCACGAGTATAATAAGCAGGGACGAAAGTATGTCACATGGCAAGTTTCAAATCATCCCAAGTAGTACGTATATAATCAGGGTGTAACCGACAATATTCACTCCACCAAACCAAAGCATAACCAGTGAAAGAACCAACCGCAACCTTAACCTTTTTATGTTCATTGAAATTATGGGAAGCAAATATATTTTTTATGTCGAACTCCCATTCAATATATAAAGCAGGTTTAAAACGGCCATTAAATGGTGGTATAGATACATTAACCTGATCATGTGCATTTGGATGTTTGTGCACCTCTCGTGACGGTTGTGGTATTTGCAAAGGTGGTGGCACGTCTCCCGCGATCGACAAAGCCCATGAATTGACTTTGGATCCTGTCATGATCAGTAGAACAAGAAACAAAACCCAAAAATAATGTTCCTATAACTACTAGGATGTGGTGGTAAAACGCTCACAGTAAAGCAAATATCAATGTCTTACAAGTTCTTACCATGCAGTAGGCGGTGATCGGCAACCAGCGGTGTCAAGTAACTCCGAATATTGAGTAAAGCGATTGCCAGGGGAGCGTACGTATACACGGTGTAGAAATATGTGGAGCTGGGTTGGCTATATATGGTAGCAAAAGATTAGCAATAATCAATTCAAAGATGCAATGTTGAATAAACGCTCAACGACGGTACTGTGCTGGTCCTAGGCTAGACCGGACTAGAGACGCGAGCCTAGAACACTAATAAGGTCACGGCATAGCACAACTAGCATCAATGAAGGATACTAAGTAGCTCTTGACAGCAAGATATAAGTGAAGATCACAACGGCAGTGAAGATAATGATGAAAAATAACTGCCAAGCAGGATATACAACAACTCTCTCTCCAACTTTCCTCTTGAAAAGTTTGAGACAATTTTTTGATAAATTCTTTTAAATAATGCTACTAACTCAAGCTTTCCAATGCAAAAAGAATCACTCAATTCCGAGTTGATATGAGGAGTCAAAGAATTCTAAAACTGGCCTGAAAAATTGGAACAAGTTGTGTTCACGAACTTCGGAGGGCAAAAAGACCTATTTAGAAGCCGATTTTGAGGTGTCAAATATTGAACTAGCTTCTGCAACTATTTAGATGCGGCTCGTCGCTATCTTCAATTTGAGTACTCACGGAGCCAAAACGGACTTCGTATGAGGAAGATACACCTGTTTTACTGAACAGTGCGCAAAACAGATTCCAATCCGAATTCAGGTACGAGATTGATTCTAGATAGATCCAATTTTTTTTCTTCTCTCTTTTTTTTCTCACGCTTTTTTTTCTTTTCCTTTTTTTTCTCTCTCCCTCTTTCCAAAACAAACTAGATAAGATGTAGATTGGATCAAGCAAAGATGGGAACGATCTTAACTATGATTATGACAATGAATGGTGGGTAGCACGTGGAGGAAATTGATGGATGGGTGGTGGACAGCGGAAGGGATAACGATGCAGCGGCGACGTGACTAATGTGAACAGAACTCGAAACTCTAAACGACGTAGACACTAAGACCAGCAACTCGACACGACGATGCAACCGATAATTCAACTATGCAAGCAATGAAAAGAAAATTGCAAAGGCTCAGACTGGCTTGGACAAAGGATGAATAGATCTAACTCTTTTTTGTGGATTTTTCTTGGACAATAGGTAAGAAAATAAATCTAATCTAGGAAAACTGGAAATTCTCACCGAGCAACCTGAAAACTGATACCACTTGATAGAGGCGAGGCTGTCCCGATCTTTCGATGAGATGATAACTATCGATTTGGTGGAGACGACTTTGACGATCCGACTACAAACGTGCACGACGTTGCGCCTTAGCAATCGCTAAACCAATCTCCTGAGGTTACTGACGATGCCGGAAGCACGGTCAGCCTGACCACGAAGGTCTATTCCTGCAAGCAATCGAAGAACGAGCAAGAATATGATAAAGCAATCTGAATATTGCAAATATATATGAGGTATTGATAATGGTGGGGATCCGGAAGCGGTCTTGGTCTGGTCGTTGGACACAAACGAAGTACACGAAGTTGCAATGGCTAACTTTTAACTAAACAAATCCCAAGGAAAAGCTACTAGATGGATCTACTTATATAGGAGCAAGGGGTGGCGGCCAAGGAGGTGGGAGGACGTTCCAAGGCAGCCTAAAACTAAATCTAGGTCGTACAAGGCCAATGGGCCCAAGTGGAGGTGATGTAACACCTTTGGACTTGTAGTTTGACTCGGATTCTGCTGCAGCATCAGATTGTTTCGTACACAACTCAACGCTCCGGACGAATTTGGAGGTGATTCCAATTGGGTTGGAAAGTGCACGAAATCAAGTTTCCAACAAAAAAAGAATCACCCAATTCGGAGTCCGTATGAAAAACTTGTGTGCGTTTTGAGTCAGGTGTGTCTGTGCAGTCCGAATCTGAATCCAGAACGTGAGAGACTTGGACTCTATCTTCTCTTGGGCCAAAAGTGACGTGAGAGAACTTTTTGGACAGCAAATAAATATCTCTTTCTTCCTTATCTTCATATGTGGATTGTACAAATGTCCCATACACCTGCAATTAGACAAAACACAAAAGTGTGTGAAGTATTTTTGTTCTGGATAACATAAATAGATTATTGAATAGTTTGCACTAGAAATCACCTGACAAATATGCATATATGCAATATTTTTGGTCATATCCAAGGTAGTCATGTCCTCATCATCCTCCCCTTCTTGAAAATAAAGCCGTCCTCGGCGTTGCTTAATCTGAAATGTGGCTAACAAAAGAGACAAGGTGTACATGTTGTATATGTATATGTCATCCATTTTTACTTCCCTTGATTTTTGCATATATGACACATGAATAGATGAGTAACTTGCATAGTTCATAAAATCTAAAGCCAAAAAATTAGCACAAGAAGATTGCAACTCAGTTTGCACATATAAGTGAAGCTCTTATTCATTTCAAAAGATTGACAATGTTCATCATTAAACCATCCCAACATTGGTGAATAAACCTTACTTGCATCAAATTGACATGCTACAACATGCTTAAATAAGCAAACATGCAATAAGTCATTCAACACAGAATCATCACCAACATTAGAGGTCATATCAAAATGATTAAACATTGGTTCTTTTGCATCAATAGTTAATTCAATGGGTGCACTCAAAATTGTTGGTATTTCAGTTGTTTGATCACATGGCAAAGTCAAATTATCAATGTAGTCCTCTAAAATAGGTGGTGTGATCAAAGTAGTGGGTAGCTCATCAGATGGTGCATTCAAATTGACAAGGCATTCATCATTCTCATGTAGAGATGGAAGATCAGTACCTTTGTCATTACCTCTTATGATCAACTCAGATGATGTAGCCACTCTCGGGGGCGATGTGTCACATGGTGGAGGTGATGTAGTCCTGACAACAACGGATGTGGTTGTCATAGTATGCCTAGTAGTTGAAGGAACGATCATATAAACTCTTGGAATGTGCACCGTGCGCTTGTTCTCCTCGTGGCCAACACGTCGTTTTATTTCCTGTTCAGCTTTGCAAGCAAGATGAAACAAATGGTCCATAGGATAACACTCTTCATGAATTAGTATCTCTTGAATATCACGGTTTAATCCTCCCCAAAATCTATCCATAAAATCATCTTCACCTTCTTCTAAAGAGGAATGCAACAAGGTAGTTTGTAAATCATCATAATATTTTGTTACAGTTTCACTACCTTGTTTTAAGTGTTGCAACTTCTTAATCATGTCACGAGTATAATAAGCAGGGACGAAAGTATGTCGCATGGCAAGTTTCAAATCATCCCAAGTAGTAGGTATATAATCAGGGTGTAACCGACAATATTCACTCCACCAAACCAAAGCATAACCAGTGAAAGAACCAACCGCAACCTTAACCTTTTTATGTTCATCGAAATTATGGGAAGCAAATATATTTTTTATGTCGAACTCCCATTCAATATATAAAGCAGGTTTAAAACGGCCATTAAATGGTGGTATAGATACATTAACCTGATCATGTGCATTTGGATATTTGTGCACCTCTCGTGACGGTTGTGGTATTTGCAAAGGTGGTGGCACGTCTCCCGCGATCAACAAAGCCCATGAATTGACTCTGGATCCTGTCATGATTAGTAGAACAAGAAACAAAACCCAAAAATAATGTTCCTATAACTACTAGGATGTGGTGGTAAAACGCTCACAGTAAAGCAAATATCAATGTCTTACAAGTTCTTACCATGCAGCAGGCGGTGATCGGCAACCAGCGGTGTCAAGTAACTCCGAATATTGAGTAAAGCGATTGCCAGGGGAGCGTACGTATACACGGTGTAGAAATATGTGGAGCTGGGTTGGCTATATATGGTAGCAAAAGATTAGCAATAATCAATTCAAAGATGCAATGTTGAATAAACGCTCAACGACGGTACTGTGCTGGTCCTAGGCTAGACCGGACTAGAGACGCGAGCCTAGAACACTAATGAGGTCACGGCGTAGCACAACTAGCATCAATGAAGGATACTAAGTAGCTCTTGACAGCAAGATATAAGTGAAGATCACAACGACAGTGAAGATAATGATGAAAAACAACTGCCAAGCAGGATATACAACAACTCTCTCTCCAACTTTCCTCTTGAAAAGTTTGAGACAATTTTCTGATAAATTCTTTCAAAGAATGTGATGAGGACATCAATACAATTGTTACACCCACAACCCCTGCTGCTATACATACTGGACCAATTACTAGAGCTCGTGCACGCCAACTAAATTACCAGGTACTTTCGTTTCTTGGTAATGATTCTAATGTTCATGAGAATATGATGCTGCCTAAATTGGATACATTTGTTTTGCTTACAAATGAAGGGCCTAGCTTGGAGAAGGATGAACATTGGAGCAAGAACAAGCATGGAGATGATGGCATGCGCAAGGGAAACAAGAACGGAGTTACAAGTGATGATTTCAGGACTTTGAAGCCACCATAATGGGTGCATGAAGCCTTGGACGAAATATACAAGATGCCACTTCATAAATTTCGTCCCGAGGCTATTTTAGGTGCTGCGTCACCTTATTATTGGGCCAGGCCCATGTAATTTCGAAATACATAAGTATAGGCTATTTCTAGAGTCCGTATGTGTGGGGAAACAAGAGATAGGGTTGATTTCGGACCCCTCCACCAAGGGCCACGAAATTCCCCCCTCTTCCTCCATATATACAGCCCTTAGGGCATCGTTTAGACTTTGGGTTTTGTTTAGATTAAAAGTTCGCCATAGCTGCAACTTCGCGTACTTCGTTTGTGTTCAACGACCAGACAAAGGCGTCACAGAACCCCACCTTGATCAATAAAGCTTTCATCTTATATTCGCAATATCCAGATTGCAATCTTAGTTTCTTGCTTGTTCTTCGTTTGCTTGCAGGAAACAGACCCTCGTGGTCAGGTTGATCGTGCTCCGGCGTGGTCAATAACCTCTCGGAGTTGGTTTAGCGATTGCTAAGGCGCGACGTCCTCGCACGTTCGTAGTCGGATCGTCAAAGTCGACTTCCACCAAAGCGAAATCCACCATCTCATCGAAAGACGGGACACCTTTGCCTCTATCAGTACCCCAAAGAAAAGGCACATCTTTCTTTGTAAGCTCATTGAGAGGTGCAACAATGGTGCTGAAATCTCTCACAAAACGCCTATAGAATCCAGCGAGGCCAAGAAAACTCCTCACTTGTGTGACCGTTTTGGGCTGCGGCCAACTCTCAATAGCTTCAATCTTGGCTTTATCAACTTCAATTCCCTGTGGAGTAACAACATAGCCAAGAAAAGATACTCGGTCGGTGCAAAAGGTGCACTTCCCAAGGTTACCAAACAAACGTGCATCACGTAGAGCAATAAAAACAGCACGTAAATGTTCCAAATGTTCTTCCAAAGATCTTCTATAAATCAATATGTCATCAAAGTAAACTACCACAAATCGTCCAATGAAAGCACGTAAAACTTCGTTCATTAATCTCATGAAAGTACTAGGTGCATTAGTTAACCCAAAAGGCATGACTAACCACTCATATAATCCAAACTTAGTTTTGAATGCTGTTTTCCATTCATCTCCCAATTTCATACGAATTTGATGGTATCCACTACGTAAATCAACTTTGGAGAATATTGTAGAGCCACTCAATTCATCAAGCATATCATCTAGCCTAGGAATAGGATGACGATAACGAATAGTAATATTATTAATGCCTCTACAATCAACACACATACGTGATGTACCATCCTTCTTCGGCACTAGAATAATAGGAACAGCACAAGGACTAAGGGATTCGCGTATATAACCTTTGTCGAGAAGCTCTTGTACTTGACGCATAATCTCCTTCGTCTCCTCTGGATTGGTACGGTATGGTGCCCGGTTTGGCAGTGAAGCACCGGGAATTAAGTCAATCTGATGCTCAATCCCTCGAATAGGCGGTAATCCCGGTGGCACGTCTTGTGGAAAGACGTCAGCGAACTCCTGCAAAATGTTAGTGACAGCAGGAGGCAAAGAGGAAGGCACGTCCTCGAATGAAAATAATGCCTCTTTGCACACAAAAGCATAGCAAACAGATTTGCTGAAATCTAGCTCATCAATATCAGATTTGGTGGCAAATAAACATGCACTTTTCAATTTAATTTCAGAAGCAACACTAGATGGTTTATTATTAGGCTTCATTTGTTGCTCAAATTCTTTTGCCACAATCTGATTTTCACTCTTATTCGTCTCCTGTTTTGCTTTATTAGCTCTATTAATATCATCTTTCAAAATGGAATCAGGAGTCATAGGAAGCAAAGTAATATTTTTATCCTTATGAACAAGAGTATAGTGATTGTTTCTACCATGGTGTACAGAGTTTTTATCAAATTGCCATGGTCTACCAAGTAATAAGGAACATGCTTGCATAGGTACCACATCACAATCAACATAATCAGCATATGTAGAGATACTAAAATGCACACGAACAGTACGTGTTACCTTAACCTTGCCGCTGTTGTTGAACCATTGGATGTAGTAAGGATGTGGATGTGGTCTTGTGGTGAGAGAAAGCTTCTCCACCATCTCCATGCTAGCCAAGTTGTTGCAGCTCCCTCCGTCTATTATGATGCGCACAGAACGTTCCTTCACAACTCCCTTGGTATGGAACAAATTGTGCCTCTGATTTTGCTCAGCTTGTGTGACCTGCACACTCAAAACACGTTGAGCAACTAAACATTCATACCTGTCAGCGTCTTCAGGAGCCATGTATTGCGTCTCATGATCAGAATCATCTCCACCATGTTCTTCACGTGTAATAATGATAGAGGCAAAGGTGTCCCGTCTTTCGATGAGATGGTGGATTTCGCTTTGGTGGAAGTCGACTTTGACGATCCGACTACGAACGTGCGAGGACGTCGCGCCTTAGCAATCGCTAAACGAACTCCGAGAGGTTATTGACCACGCCGGAGCACGATCAACCTGACCACGAGGGTCTGTTTCCTGCGAGCAAACGAAGAACAAGCAAGAAACTAAGATTGCAATCTGGATATTGCGAATATAAGATGAAAGCTTTATTGATCAAGGTGGGGTTCTGTGACGCCTTTGTCTGGTCGTTGAACACAAACGAAGTACGCGAAGTTGCAGCTATGGTGAACTTTTAATCTAAACAAAACCCAAAGTCTAAACGATGCCCTAAGGGCTGTATATATGGAGGAAGAGGGGGGAATTTCGTGGCCCTTGGTGGAGGAGTCCGAAATCAACCCTATCTCTTGTTTCCCCACACATACGGACTCTAAAAATAGCCTATACTTATGTATTTCGAAATTACATGGGCCTGGCCCAATAATAAGGTGACGCAGCACCTAAAAGAGCCTCGGGACGAAATTTATGAAGTGGCATCTTGTATATTTCGTCCAAGGCTTCATCCACCCATTATGGTGGCTTCAAAGTCCTGAAATCATCACTTGTAACTCCGTTCTTGTTTCCCTTGCGCATGCCATCATCTCCATGCTTGTTCTTGCTCCAATGTTCATCCTTCTCCAAGCTAGGCCCTTCATTTGTAAGCAAAACAAATGTATCCAATTTAGGCAGCATCATATTCTCATGAACATTAGAATCATTACCAAGAAACGAAAGTACCTGGTAATTTAGTTGGCGTGCACGAGCTCTAGTAATTGGTCCAGTATGTATAGCAGCAGGGGCTGTGGGTGTAACAATTGTATTGATGTCCTCATCAAAACGCGTGTACAACGTCAAGCTCCTAAAGCCCCTCCACAAGCTCGTCAAGCTCCACTTCAACCTCAAGTTCAACAAGAGCAAGTTGATCATGGACTTCCTCCGCGCCAAGAGCAACATGAGGATGACTATCCTCCACGTCAAGGACGTCATCATCACCATCGCCAACAACACAATGAAGAGCAACGCTATGGCAAGCTCAAGTTCACAATGCCCAAGTTCAATGGAAGCAATGATCCGGAAGAGTACCTCTCATGGGCATTGAAGGTCGACAAAATCTTTCGTTTGCACAATTATGAGGAAGAGAAGAAGATCGCAATGGCATCACTTGAGTTCCAAGACTATGTGCTCATATGGTGGGAACAAGTCCTTGAACGCCGTCAAGCAAGAGGTGACCCACCAATCACCACTTGGGTTCAAATGAAGGATGCCATGTGGGCACGCTTTGTACCAACCTACTACAACCGCGATCTCTTCAAGAAGCTACAACTCCTCAAGCAAGGAACAAAGAGTGTTGAATACTTTTTCATACGGACTCCGAATTGGGTGATTCTTTTTTTGTTGGAAACTAGATTTCGTGCACTTTCCAACCCAATTGGAATCACCTTCAAATTTTGTAGTATTCTTCAACACTCTTTGTTCCTTGCTTGAGGAGTTGTAGCTTCTTGAAGAGATCGCGGTTGTAGTAGGTTGGTACAAAGCGTGCCCACATGGCATCCTTCATTTGAACCCAAGTGGTGATTGGTGGGTCACCTCTTGCTTGACGGCGTTCAAGGACTTGTTCCCACCATATGAGCACATAGTCTTGGAACTCAAGTGATGCCATTGCGATCTTCTTCTCTTCCTCATAATTGTGCAAACGAAAGATTTTGTCGACCTTCAATGCCCATGAGAGGTACTCTTCCGGATCATTGCTTCCATTGAACTTGGGCATTGTGAACTTGAGCTTGCCATAGCGTTGCTCTTCATTGTGTTGTTGGCGATGGTGATGATGACGTCCTTGACGTGGAGGATAGTCATCCTCATGTTGCTCTTGGCGCGGAGGAAGTCCATGATCAACTTGCTCTTGTTGAACTTGAGGTTGAAGTGGAGCTTGACGAGCTTGTGGAGGGGCTTTAGGAGCTTGACGTTGTACACGCGTTTTGATGAGGACATCAATACAATTGTTACACCCACAGCCCCTGCTGCTATACATACTGGACCAATTACTAGAGCTCGTGCACGCCAACTAAATTACCAGGTACTTTCGTTTCTTGGTAATGATTCTAATGTTCATGAGAATATGATGCTGCCTAAATTGGATACATTTGTTTTGCTTACAAATGAAGGGCCTAGCTTGGAGAAGGATGAACATTGGAGCAAGAACAAGCATGGAGATGATGGCATGCGCAAGGGAAACAAGAACGGAGTTACAAGTGATGATTTCAGGACTTTGAAGCCACCATAATGGGTGCATGAAGCCTTGGACGAAATATACAAGATGCCACTTCATAAATTTCGTCCCGAGGATCTTTTAGGTGCTGCGTCACTTTATTATTGGGCCAGGCCCATGTAATTTCGAAATACATAAGTATAGGCTATTTTTAGAGTCCGTATGTGTGGGGAAACAAGAGATAGGGTTGATTTCGGACTCCTCCACCAAGGGCCACGAAATTCCCCCCTCTTCCTCCATATATACAGCCCTTAGGGCATCGTTTAGACTTTGGGTTTTGTTTAGATTAAAAGTTCGCCATAGCTGCAACTTCGCGTACTTCGTTTGTGTTCAACGACCAGACAAAGGCGTCACAGAACCCCACCTTGATCAATAAAGCTTTCATCTTATATTCGCAATATCCAGATTGCAATCTCAGTTTCTTGCTTGTTCTTCGTTTGCTCGCAGGAAACAGACCCTCGTGGTCAGGTTGATCGTGCTCCGGCGTGGTCAATAACCTCTCGGAGTTGGTTTAGCGATTGCTAAGGCGCGACGTCCTCGCACGTTCGTAGTCGGATCGTCAAAGTCGACTTCCACCAAAGCGAAATCCACCATCTCATCGAAAGACGGGACACCTTTGCCTCTATCAAAGAGGAAGGCACGTCCTCGAATGAAAATAATGCCTCTTTGCACACAAAAGCATAGCAAACAGATTTGCTGAAATCTAGCTCATCAAT
Organism: Triticum dicoccoides; assembly: GCF_002162155.2. Classification (NCBI taxonomy): domain Eukaryota; kingdom Viridiplantae; phylum Streptophyta; class Magnoliopsida; order Poales; family Poaceae; genus Triticum; species Triticum dicoccoides. Next base: position 17,265 of record NW_021280022.1, read on the forward strand.
ATCAGATTTGGTGGCAAATAAACATGCACTTTTCAATTTAATTTCAGAAGCAACACTAGATGGTTTATTATTAGGCTTCATTTGTTGCTCAAATTCTTTTGCCACAATCTGATTTTCACTCTTATTCGTCTCCTGTTTTGCTTTATTAGCTCTATTAATATCATCTTTCAAAATGGAATCAGGAGTCATAGGAAGCAAAGTAATATTTTTATCCTTATGAACAAGAGTATAGTGATTGTTTCTACCATGGTGTACAGAATTTTTATCAAATTGCCATGGTCTACCAAGTAATAAGGAACATGCTTGCATAGGTACCACATCACAATCAACATAATCAGCATATATAGAGATACTAAAATGCACACGAACAGTACGTGTTACCTTAACCTTGCCGCTGTTGTTGAACCATTGGATGTAGTAAGGATGTGGATGTGGTCTGGATAGAGGCAAAGGTGTCCCGTCTTTCGATGAGAAGGTGGATTTCGCTTTGGTGGAAGTCGACTTTGACGATCCGACTACGAACGTGCGAGGACGTCGCGCCTTAGCAATCGCTAAACCAACTCCGAGAGGTTATTGACCACGCCGGAGCACGATCAACCTGACCACGAGGGTCTGTTTCCTGCGAGCAAACGAAGAACAAGCAAGAAACTAAGATTGCAATCTGGATATTGCGAATATAAGATGAAAGCTTTATTGATCAAGGTGGGGTTCTGTGACGCCTTTGTCTGGTCGTTGAACACAAACGAAGTACGCGAAGTTGCAGGTATGGCGAACTTTTAATCTAAACAAAACCCAAAGTCTAAACGATGCCCTAAGGGCTGTATATATGGAGGAAGAGGGGGGAATTTCGTGGCCCTTGGTGGAGGAGTCCGAAATCAACCCTATCTCTTGTTTCCCCACACATACGGACTCTAAAAATAGCCTATACTTATGTATTTCGAAATTACATGGGCCTGGCCCAATAATAAGGTGACGCAGCACCTAAAATAGCCTCGGGACGAAATTTATGAAGTGGCATCTTGTATATTTCGTCCAAGGCTTCATGCACCCATTATGGTGGCTTCAAAGTCCTGAAATCATCACTTGTAACTCCGTTCTTGTTCCCCTTGCGCATGCCATCATCTCCATGCTTGTTCTTGCTCCAATGTTCATCCTTCTCCAAGCTAGGCCCTTCATTTGTAAGCAAAACAAATGTATCCAATTTAGGCAGCATCATATTCTCATGAACATTAGAATCATTACCAAGAAACGAAAGTACCTGGTAATTTAGTTGGCGTGCACGAGCTCTAGTAATTGGTCCAGTATGTATAGCAGCAGGGGCTGTGGGTGTAACAATTGTATTGATGTCCTCATCACGCCACCTGTCCGTGTTCCACCAGATTCATCTCCGCCACCAGTCCGAGTTCCACCAGATTCATCTCCGCCACCAGTCCTAGTCCGAGTCCAGTAATTGTTGCATTGTTCTCGATTTCCAGATCATGCGACACTCCGAGTCGTGACAGAGAAGGACTCCCCAACTTCCGAGCCATCCGCAGAAGAAAAATAGTTCCAATTTAAAAAAAACTAAGTCTGGAAAATTCTGGCTAGGCAGTTTTTAGACCATTTGTAGACTTTTTCGAAAAAAATTTGTTGCGGAGCAAAAAAAAAAAGAGGAAAAAAAAGTGCAAAAAAAAAGAGAAAAAAAATTCAGAGTGTGCTCCTCCCTTGTTTACGTGCCGCGCCGTGATTTTGTTGGTGTTCTAGGCTCGCGTCTCTAGCACAGTCTAGCCTAGGACCAGCACAGTACCGTCGTTGAGCGTTTATTCAACTTTGCATCTCTGAATTGATTATTGCTGACCCTTTTTGCTACCATATTATAAGCCTTCCCAGCTCCACATACATCTACGTCGTGCGTTTGACTCTCCCTGGTAATCGCTCTATCCAAGCTTTGAGAGTTTTGACTACAACGGTTGCCGATCACCGCCTGTTGCTGGGTAAGAACTTGTAAGAATTTGAGTTTTGCTTGACGGATTTGTGACACCCACCACCACCACTTGTTCGTAGTCTGTAGGATCATATTCTTGTGTGTTTCTATTGCTGCTAACCATGCCAGGATCACAAGCCGACGAGATTGACTGGGAGAATTTATCGAACAAGGAGCTTCATGATAAGTTTCAGCAAATGATGACTGAACAGGTGCAAGATGTGCTGAACAATTTTGAAGAGGCCATGGAGAAGATCACTGGCCTTGAGAAGACGTTCGAGACAAAGCTCGATAACAAGTTTAATGAATTGCTCGCGCGTCTTCCACCACCACCACCCGCTGCACCTAACGCACCTCTCCAACAACAACAACAACGACTACCTCCACGTCGCGAAGCAGACCTCCGCCGAGCAAGCCGTGTTCCTCTTGCGTTTGGCCAAACTGTTGGTGCTGCTGTTGATACTTCTGTGGCTCCTGCTGCTGATGCGGAGGAGGATGATTTTGTGGGAGATTATGAGGATGAGGTTGATCAAAATCAACACTACGTGCAGCCACCTGTACCACCACCAGCAGGTCGACCTCAGGTATATATTCGTAATGGTAGGCCTGCACCACCACCTCAGGTACGAGATGATGTCCATATTCCTAAACTGAAATTGAATATTCCACCATTTGAGGGTAGATATGTTCATGATATATATCTTACTTGGGAGTTAGAAACTGAACAACGATTTACATGTTTACAATATCCTGAGGAGAGACGAGTTGCTGCTGCCGTTTGTGCTTTCACTAGTTTTGCATGTGTATGGTGGTCTGAACATTGTAGATTATATCCTATTCCAACTACTTGGGCTGCTTTGAAAACTGCTATGTGTACGCGTTGGGTTCCACCATATTATCAACGTGAATTGCTTCAAAAATTGCAGCGTTTAAGACAAGGGAAAAATTCTGTAGAAGAATATTATCAGGAATTACAAACTGGCATGATTAGATGTGGTATTGTTGAGGAGAATGAAGATATGCTTGCACGTTTTCTGGGTGGATTAAATAGAGAGATTCAGACCATTCTAGACTATAAGGAGTATACTAATATCACTCGTTTATTCCATCTTGCTTGTAAAGCTGAACGTGAAGTGCAGGATCGACAAGCATTGGGGCGAACTAACTTTTCTGCAGGCCGACCTTCATCATGGACACCACGTGCATCTTCTACTTCAACTGCACCAGCACCTCCATCCGGTGCCACCTCCAGCCGTGATACAAGAAAACAGGCACAACCACCATTATCTGCCAAGAGCGCACCTGCGGGGCCTGCACAGCGTTCTTCTTCTTCCATGGCATCAACAGGGCACACAAGTGATATTATTTGTCGTCGTTGTAAGGGAGGAGGTCATTATGCGAGAGAATGCAAATCTCCGCGTGTGATGATTGCTATCGCGGATGGTGGATATGAGTCCGCTAGTGACTATGATGAGGAGACTTTGGCTCTTATTACACGTGAAGAACATGGTGGAGATGATTCTGATCATGAGACGCAATACATGGCTCCTGAAGACGCTGACATGTATGAATGTTTAGTTGCTCAACGTGTTTTGAGTGTGCAGGTCACACAAGCTGAGCAAAATCAGAGGCACAATTTGTTCCATACCAAGGGAGTTGTGAAGGAACGTTCTGTGCGCGTCATCATAGACGGAGGGAGCTGCAACAACTTGGCTAGCATGGAGATGGTGGAGAAGCTTTCTCTCACCACAAGACCACATCCACATCCTTACTACATCCAATGGTTCAACAACAGCGGCAAGGTTAAGGTAACACGTACTGTTCGTGTGCATTTTAGTATCTCTACATATGCTGATTATGTTGATTGTGATGTGGTACCTATGCAAGCATGTTACTTATTACTTGGTAGACCATGGCAATTTGATAAAAATTCTGTACACCATGGTAGAAACAATCACTATACTCTTGTTCATAAGGATAAAAATATTACTTTGCTTCCTATGACTCCTGATTCCATTTTGAAAGATGATATTAATAGAGCTAATAAAGCAAAACAGGAGACGAATAAGAGTGAAAATCAGATTGTGGCAAAAGAATTTGAGCAACAAATGAAGCCTAATAATAAACCATCTAGTGTTGCTTCTGAAATTAAATTGAAAAGTGCATGTTTATTTGCCACCAAATCTGATATTGATGAGCTAGATTTCAGCAAATCTGTTTGCTATGCTTTTGTGTGCAAAGAGGCGTTATTTTCATTCGAGGACGTGCCTTCCTCTTTGCCTCCTGCTGTCACTAACATTTTGCAGGAGTTCGCTGACGTCTTTCCACAAGACGTGCCACCGGGATTACCGCCTATTCGAGGGATTGAGCATCAGATTGACTTAATTCCCGGTGCTTCACTGCCAAACCGTGCACCATACCGTACCAATCCAGAGGAGACGAAGGAGATTATGCGTCAAGTACAAGAGCTTCTCGACAAAGGTTATATACGTGAATCCCTTAGTCCTTGTGCTGTTCCTATTATTCTAGCGCCGAAAAAGGATGGTACATCACGTATGTGTGTTGATTGTAGAGGCATTAATAATATTACTATTCGTTATCGTCATCCTATTCCTAGGCTAGATGATATGCTTGATGAATTGAGTGGCTCTACAATATTCTCCAAAGTTGATTTGCGTAGTGGATACCATCAAATTCGTATGAAATTGGGAGATGAATGGAAAACAGCATTTGAAACTAAGTTTGGATTATATGAGTGGTTAGTCATGCCTTTTGGGTTAACTAATGCGCCTAGTACTTTCATGAGACTAATGAACGAAGTTTTACGTGCTTTCATTGGACGATTTGTGGTAGTCTATTTTGATGATATACTGATGTATAGCAGATCTTTGGAAGAACATTTGGAACATTTACGTGCTGTTTTTATTGCTCTACGTGATGCACGTTTGTTTGGTAACCTTGGGAAGTGCACCTTTTGCACCGACCGAGTATCTTTTCTTGGCTATGTTGTTACTCCACAGGGAATTGAAGTTGACAAAGCCAAGATTGAAGCTATTGAGAGTTGGCCGCTGCCCAAAACGGTCACACAAGTGAGGAGTTTTCTTGGCCTCGCTGGATTCTATAGGCGTTTTGTGAGAGATTTCAGCACCATTGCTGCACCTCTCAACGAGCTTACAAAGAAGGATGTGCCTTTTGTTTGGGGTACCGCACAGGAAGAAGCCTTCACGGTATTGAAAGATAAGTTGACACATGCTCCTTTACTCCAACTTCCTGATTTTAATAAGACTTTTGAGCTTGAATGTGATGCTAGTGGAATTGGATTAGGAGGTGTGTTATTACAAGATGGCAAACCTGTTGTATACTTTTCTGAATAATTGAGTGGGCCTAGTCTGAATTATTCTACTTATGATAAAGAATTATATGCTCTTGTTCGGACTTTAGAAACATGGCAACATTATTTATGGCCCAAAGAATTTGTTATACATTCTGATCATGAATCTTTGAAACATATTAAAAGTCAAGCTAAACTGAATCGTAGACATGCTAAATGGGTTGAATTCATTGAGACTTTCCCTTATGTCATTAAACACAAGAAGGGAAAAGAAAATGTTATTGCTGATGCATTGTCTCGTCGCTATACTATGCTTTCACAACTTGACTTCAAAATATTTGGTTTGGAGACCATCAAAGATCAATATGTGCATGATGCTGATTTTAAAGATGTAATGCAGAATTGTAAAGAAGGAAGAATGTGGAACAAGTTTGTCGTTAACAATGGATTTGTGTTTCGTGCTAACAAGCTATGCATTCCAGCTAGCTCCGTTCGTCTTTTGTTGTTGCAGGAGGCGCATGGAGGAGGATTAATGGGACACTTTGGCGTGAGGAAGACGGAGGACGTACTTGCTACACATTTCTTTTGGCCAAAGATGAGACGGGATGTTGAGCGTTTTATTGCTCGATGCACTACATGTCAAAAAGCTAAGTCACGACTCAATCCTCATGGTTTATATATGCCTTTGCCTGTACCTAGTGTTCCTTGGGAGGATATATCTATGGACTTTGTTTTAGGTTTACCTCGAACAAAGAAAGGGAGGGATAGCATATTTGTTGTCGTGGATAGATTCTCGAAAATGGCACACTTTATACCATGTCATAAAAGCGATGATGCTGTTAATGTTGCTGATTTGTTCTTTCGTGAAATTATTCGCTTGCATGGTGTGCCAAATACTATTGTTTCAGATCGTGATACTAAATTTCTTAGCCACTTTTGGAGATGTTTATGGGCTAAGTTGGGGACTAAACTGCTTTTTAGTACTACTTGTCACCCCCAAACTGATGGACAAACTGAAGTAGTCAAGAGAACGTTGTCTACTATGCTTAGGGCTGTTTTGAAGAATAATAAGAAAATGTGGGAGGAATGCTTGCCTCATATTGAATTTGCTTATAATCGTTCATTGCATTCTACTACTAAGATGTGCCCTTTTGAAGTTGTGTATGGTTTCCTACCTCGTGCACCTATTGATTTGTTGCCTCTTCCATCTTCGGAGAAGGTTAATTTTGATGCTAAACAACGTGCTGAATTGATTTTAAAAATGCATGAGTTAACTAAGGAAAACATTGAGCGTATGAATGCTAAATATAAACTTGCTGGAGATAAGGGTAGAAAACATGTTGTGTTTGCACCTAGAGATCTTGTTTGGTTACATTTGCGTAAGGATAGATTTCCTGATTTGCGCAAATCAAAGCTAATGCCACGTGCTGATGGTCCCTTTAAGGTGTTAGAGAAAATAAATGATAATGCATATAAACTTGAGTTGCCTGCAGATTTTGGGGTTAGTTCCACTTTTAACATTGCAGATTTGAAGCCTTATTTGGGTGAGGAAGATGAACTTCCGTCGAGGACGACTTCATTTCAAGAAGGGGAGGATGATGAGGACATCAATACAATTGTTACACCCACAGCCCCTGCTGCTATACATACTGGACCAATTACTAGAGCTCGTGCACGCCAACTAAATTACCAGGTACTTTCGTTTCTTGGTAATGATTCTAATGTTCATGAGAATATGATGCTGCCTAAATTGGATACATTTGTTTTGCTTACAAATGAAGGGCCTAGCTTGGAGAAGGATGAACATTGGAGCAAGAACAAGCATGGAGATGATGGCATGCGCAAGGGGAACAAGAACGGAGTTACAAGTGATGATTTCAGGACTTTGAAGCCACCATAATGGGTGCATGAAGCCTTGGACGAAATATACAAGATGCCACTTTATAAATTTCGTCCCGAGGCTATTTTAGGTGCTGCGTCACCTTATTATTGGGCCAGGCCCATGTAATTTCGAAATACATAAGTATAGGCTATTTTTAGAGTCCGTATGTGTGGGAAAACAAGAGATAGGGTTGATTTCGGACTCCTCCACCAAGGGCCACGAAATTCCCCCCCTCTTCCTCCATATATACAGCCCTTAGGGCATCGTTTAGACTTTGGGTTTTGTTTAGATTAAAAGTTCGCCATAGCTGCAACTTCGCGTACTTCGTTTGTGTTCAACGACCAGACAAAGGCGTCACAGAACCCCACCTTGATCAATAAAGCTTTCATCTTATATTCGCAATATCCAGATTGCAATCTTAGTTTCTTGCTTGTTCTTCGTTTGCTCGCAGGAAACGGACCCTCGTGGTCAGGTTGATCGTGCTCCGGCGTGGTCAATAACCTCTCGGAGTTGGTTTAGCGATTGCTAAGGCGCGACGTCCTCGCACGTTCGTAGTCGGATCGTCAAAGTCGACTTCCACCAAAGCGAAATCCACCATCTCATCGAAAGACGGGACACCTTTGCCTCTATCATATACATACTGGACCAATTACTAGAGCTCGTGCACGCCAACTAAATTACCAGGTACTTTCGTTTCTTGGTAATGATTCTAATGTTCATGAGAATATGATGCTGCCTAAATTGGATACATTTGTTTTGCTTACAAATGAAGGGCCTAGCTTGGAGAAGGATGAACATTGGAGCAAGAACAAGCATGGAGATGATGGCATGCGCAAGGGGAACAAGAACGGAGTTACAAGTGATGATTTCAGGACTTTGAAGCCACCATAATGGGTGCATGAAGCCTTGGACGAAATATACAAGATGCCACTTCCTAAATTTCGTCCCGAGGCTATTTTAGGTGCTGCGTCACCTTATTATTGGGCCAGGCCCATGTAATTTCGAAATACATAAGTATAGGCTATTTTTAGAGTCCGTATGTGTGGGGAAACAAGAGATAGGGTTGATTTCGGACCCCTCCACCAAGGGCCACGAAATTCCCCCCTCTTCCTCCATATATACAGCCCTTAGGGCATCGTTTAGACTTTGGGTTTTGTTTAGATTAAAAGTTCGCCATAGCTGCAACTTCGCGTACTTCGTTTGTGTTCAACGACCAAACAAAGGCGTCACAGAACCCCACCTTGATCAATAAAGCTTCCATCTTATATTCGCAATATCCAGATTGCAATCTTAGTTTCTTGCTTGTTCTTCGTTTGCTCGCAGGAAACAGACCCTCGTGGTCAGGTTGATCGTGCTCCGGCGTGGTCAATAACCTCTCGGAGTTGGTTTAGCGATTGCTAAGGCGCGACGTCCTCGCACGTTCGTAGTCGGATCGTCAAAGTCGACTTCCACCAAAGCGAAATCCACCATCTCATCGAAAGACGGGACACCTTTGCCTCTATCACGTTTGGTAGTTCCTCTCGTGGATTTCCTCTCGAAGGGCTTCCTCTTGATTGCACCGCTCGTATTGCGGTAGGCAATGGCTCGGCTCGAATCTCGAAGGGCACGTTGCGCCTCAAGAGCTTGCGCTCCACGTTGTTGTTGTTGAAGACGTTGAGCCTCGGCGTCTTGTTCTTCTTGGTGTAGACGCGCTCGTTCTTCTTCTTGGAGCCGTAGTCGTTGCTGTTCTTGAGCTTGAGCAAAAGCCACTTGGTTTGATTGAGGACGAGGGACTTGCTCATCGACTTGCTCTTGTTAATGCTTGTCTTGTAGTGGGTTCCGAGATGCATGACGGTCTTGACGCGCGGCTCGTCGAAGAATGGTCGATGACGGTGTACTTGTGTCGGAGAAGGTGTCGTCGAAGTGTCGACTTGAGCGGCTCCGTCTTGAGGATGAAGAAGTGGAAGGATGTCGGTTCCTCATCAAGGCGCGGATCTCGTCCATTCTTGCATCATTTTCTTGCTTGTGATAGTCGAACTTGTTATCGAAGTAGTCTCTTGTATGTTGCTCGAAGAGTCGCAAGTCGGTGGCGAGGTTGTCGATGCGGTCGTTCATAGCTTGTTGCTCTTGGTGTAACGCCCTTTGAGCACCAAAGAGGTGGCTCTTTGTGACGAATGAGGACATGTCGTTGCCGTTCTCGATGAGAGGTGGAGTGGTAGAAGAACTTGGCCTATCCATCATACCAAACAAAGTGTAAGTGGTAGGAGGAAAAGAACGTGTACCAAATGTACCTTGACCGAAGTTGAAGATGGATCAAGTCCACTCAAATGCGGACAATGAAATAGCACCGTTGGTACAAATTCTTGTCGGTTCCCACACCTACACACGTAAAAGCTTATGGTGGAGCTTGGTTAGGATCGTGGCACAGAATTTGATGCAATAGTAAGTGAGCTTCAATAATGTTGGAAAAGGTTCACAAATTTGCAAATGCAACAAGTAGACCAAGCAAGTATGGGTACACGGAAACACACACGCAAATAGATAAGTGGGATTGTGCAATCCAAAAGTGAGCCAAAATGTGGAAACCACGAAAATGCTCTTGTTGCACAATACTAGATAGACGCTAGCACGATTGCACAATAGGCGGATACGCAAACTTGTGCACAACCTACTAGGCAAAATTGCAACTATCTCTATCCCAAGTATGCTATATGTATGGTATTTCGGTGCAATGATCCAAGATGATCCAATATGACAATCTTAATGTAGTATGATGCTATGGTTCTTGTTCATAAGTTCTTTGCTTATCTTTCCTCTTTTGCTTAAAAGCTTGGGTGGCTCTTTCACTCTTTGAGCTCTTTTCTTATGCAAAACTTTACGAACCAAGATAGCAATTGTGTATGCTATGACAACTTTGTGACACACAAGTGGATCCCAAGATATGCACCACTATGGTATGGTATGTATGCTTATGGAGTATGATCCCTAATGTGCACAAGTCACGTTGCCTGCAATACTCAATGGCTAGTCTCGATGGGTAAGCTACACGAAATGAGGCAATGTGGGTTATCAATGCAATTGCAAGGTATGACAAAGATGTCTTCGATGTTACCATCCTTGCTTCAGTTGAAGGTTGAAACGGATGCGAAAGTCGATGGGGACGCAGTGCACGGTCTTCAGTACATTGGCGAAGATGCCGCTGCACCGTGATCGAAGTTTCCGAAGTAGCGAAAGTGTCGAAGAAGTGCAACCGTTCTGTCTAGGCCAGAAGTTCCGAGCAAGACGGAAGTTCCGGGGTCCGGAAGGTCCGGGGATGGCCAGAAGGTCCGGGGGCCGGAAGTTTCGGGGATGACTGGAAGTTCCGGTCAAGGCCGGAAGTTCCGGGGGTCGGGAATCTACCAAGAACAGAGACTTCGAGATCGCGGATTTGGGCGGAAAAACTTGGGAAAAACCCAAATCCGAGGGGAAAAAGAAGAAATTAGAAGGAAGGAAGGGCAGGGAAGCTAGATTCACTCGAAACAAAGCAAATCCATGGATCAAATCCAACAAAATCTCAACTCACCAACAAATCACAAAAAAATTTGGGGCTATTTTTGGTGGGGAATTTTCGGAATTAGGACGAAAATAACAAAATCAAGCTAGAAAACAAAGGGTAGGGGATCCAAAAACGTGATCAACGTGGCTCATGATACCATATGATGTAGGGCAGAACCCTAGTTGTACGATCTTTCACATTTGGAGAGGATCCTACGGAGATTCACGAAGAACACACGGAAGCACAAAGGGGAAAACACGGGGAGAACGAGAGAGAATCACGAAACCGACATAGAATCAATCACACGAGTGCTAGATCACCGAACACAAAGAGATGCACATGATTCAAAATCAACAAAGGTAAGGATACAAAGGCACTGGTCTTCTCCGTACGGAGGTCTTGATGGTCTTCCCTAGAAAGGGGTCTTGAATCCGCTTGGGGGATCTTCTCCGAAGAGGTCCTGAACTCCGAGGAGAAGTATCCAAGTGGATGAGCAAGACCTAAAACGTACGGGATGAGAGAGTATATATAATCTACGGGGCGGAAGGGTACACGGGCCTCGGCCCAAGCGGCTGCGCGCAGGCAGGGCCGGAAGTTCCGAGCCAGGCCGGAAGTTCCGGGCGCCGGAGGTTCCGGGCAGGGTCCGGCCTAAGCCGAAGGTCGGCACAGGTGAAGCAGGGCTGGCTTCCGGGGGCCGGAAGTTCCAGGGGAGGCCGGAAGTTCCGGGGGCCGGAAGTTCCGGGCAGGTTCCGGGCTAAGAAGAAAGTTGGCATGCCCGGGGTGGTCGATGTTGAAGGAGGTTGGAAGTTCCAGGCAGGCCGGAAGTTCCGAGGGCCGGAAGTTCCGGGCCAGGTTCCGGGCAGGTTCCGGGCTGAGCAGAGAGTTGACGCCTGTCGCTTCTTCTTCAGCGTTGTACCTGATCACACACAGAGTTTCCGTCTGAGGTAGTAGCCATGTCTCGTGAGTAGAAAGAGGGATTTCGGAGAGGAGCGAGTTCACCTTATCTTCGATAGCCTTAGAGCGGGCTCGAGTCATGGGTCCACGTGGTGTTGATGGAGATGTAGATGCGTCCATGGGGATGAGCGAGGGATGCTCCGCATCACTCGGCATCGGCAACCCGCTGCTGAAGAGGAAGCATCTCGGCGCGGGCGGAGGCCAGCTTTGTCTACGCCGAGACCAGGGCGACTGTGGTGGCCTCTGCATGTCGTTCCGCTTTGGTTAGCCTGGACCTAAGGGCAGAAGCCCTACCCGCAGCCTCGGCTTCATCCAGCTTCAGCTTTAGGTCATACCCGCTTGCGAGACCTGCACGAGCCTCGGCCACGCGGTGGTCGACCTCTTCCTGGACCCGGCCCTAACGCGCGCCAACATCGTCCTCCGCTTGGGTAACCTGGCGCTCCCTCGTCTCAAACCTCTCAAGATCAAGACTGCGCTCAGCGGCCTCCAGCGTCAGCGCTTCCTCATGCTTTTGGAGCTCCTCCTCCTCGACAGGCGTCCCCCTCAGCGACACAAGAGCGGCTTCGCACAGCTCCACTTACTTCTCCAAGGAGGCGCTCCAGGCTTGGAGCTCCCACGCACGCTTCTCTGCGATCTCGCGATGACGATCTGCTTCCCGGGACTCCTCCAAAGCTCGGGAGCAGGCCTCTCGCGAGGTCGCGAGGGACGCTTCGGCCTTCGCGTTGTCAAGCTCGTGCTGGTGGCGCGCGAGCCTCATGGACACCTTCAGTTTACGTTGCTCCTCGATCAGCCGCAGGCCCTCGGCTTCAAGGCGCGCGTCTACATCCACAAGCTCTCCACCAAGCTGGCCCATCGCGTCCATCACCTTTTGGAAGAACTCGTGGCGGATGACGCTTAGTTCGCGCGCGAGCTTGAGCACACTACTAATGTCGTCCCCTGTCACTGGCGCCGTCAACGGGGCCCGAGGCGGTACACCCCCTCTCGGCAGGGGGCTGGGGGCTGGCGTCCCCATGATCGCCGGTGCAGGCTCGCCACTTGAAGAGGAGCCAAGGATTGACGCCAACCATTCACCGTCCACTACCAAAGGAGGAGCCCAGGGCAGGCTGGCTGCTCTCTAGGAAGGGTTGCGAAGGAAAGGCGGCGAGGGCACGGGCTCATGACACCCTACAGGCAGGCTCGCTCCTCAGGCTGACCCCGCCCCAGGGGCGGCGTGCGAGCTTGGGACGCTCAAGGCTAGCAATGAAGGCAAGGCCGGAGGAGGTTGCTTCTCGGGAGACTCTGCAGGCTTGGCAGGAGGAGTCCTGAAGAGCCACAGTCAAGAGAGGAAGCAGCAATTGGGGAATCACAAGGACAAGGTACTTACTCGTCTATGGCGATGTACTTTCTATGTTTCAACGGCCGGATGGTGCCACCACTGCAGCTCAAAGACTCCTTCCTCTTGCGGAGCGCGGTGAAGTCCACGCGGAACCGGCCCAGGCGCTGGACATGGGGGCCAGCGCAAAGTGCGGCTGGAGAGGCACCCAAGCGGTCGACCTCAGGAGCGCCGGGCTGAGAAGAGCAATCAGGCTCCGCCTCATGCTGGCATGCCGGGGTCTCAGGAGCTCCGGCCTCGGGAGCCGCAGACTGCATCTCCCCCTCAACGACCGCCCCAGGGCGAGCCTCACGGGTTCCGGAGGATGATGCCTCAGGAACCTCAAGCGGTGTCGGCACCTCGACACCCGCGCCTCCGGCCTCAAGCGATGCTTGCCACCCTGCACCCACTCTTGGGGCAAGCTCGGTACTGGCGGAAAGGAGGGGAGCCATGACGACAGGATTCTCGCGAGGCCCCACAAGGCTAACCGGATGCAACCCCCATTCGTCGAAGGAAGGCATCTGTCCCGCGAACTCAACCCTGTTCGAGCAGAGATACAAGAGGCTACCCTCTTGCGGCATATCGCCTGGCGAGGGGTTGCCAGTCAAGACTTCAAACACAGTCCTCTGCGGTTCGGGCGAAAGCTCCGACTCTTGAAGCCTCATGCGATCCTGGTCACCGGTCAGGGCCCACATCAGCCGGGAATGGCGCTAGAGAGGGGCAATGAGACACCGGAGGAACTCCTTCACCACCCGGGGTGCAGTCACCCCGAGTTCTCTCAACCTCTTCAACCGGAGCCAAACAAAGGAAAGGCGAGGGCTCATGAGCCTCTCGTGGCCCCAGCAATGGTTGGGGATAGCGGGCAACAACGGAGGCGAGAGCATGGGGCTAAGCACTCTGACATCCACGTACACCCACCGCATCCGGAACCCGCTCGTGGACGGCGGGAGATCAAAATCATTCCTCGAGGATGTCGTCTCTGCCATAGCCTGGAAGCTCATGCACCCCGAGTGCTGTGAGGGATCGGTCAGCTGTAGTGAGAAGAAGTGGCGCAAGAGGGCAACGAAAGGAGCAATGCCTACCATGGCTTCGCAAACAAAGGCGAAGACAACGAGAAGGGCAATGGATTGGGGATCAAGATGCATCATGTGGATCTGGTAATGGAAATGATGAGGACATTAATACCATCGTTACACCCACAGCCCCTAGAGCTACATATACTGGACCAATTACTAGAGCTCGCGCACGCCAATTAAATTATCAGATACTTTCGTTTCTTGATAATGATTCTAATGTTCATGAGAATATGATGCTGCCTCAATTGGATACATTTGTTTTGCTTACAAATGAAGGGCCTAGCTTGGAGTAGGATGAACATTGGAGCAAGAACAAGCATGGAGATGATGGCATGCGCAAGGGGAACAAGAACGGAGTTACAAATGATGATTTCAGGACGTTAAAGCCACCATAATGAGTGCATGAAGCCTTGGACGAAATATACAAGATGCTACTTCATAACTTTCGTCTAGAGGCTATTCTAGGTGCCGCGTCACCTTATTATTGGGCCAGGCCCATGTAATTTTGAAATACATAAGTATAGGCTATTTTTAGAGTCCATATGTGTGGGGAAACAAGAGATATGGTTGATTTCGGACCCCTCCACCAAGGGCCATGAAATTCCCCCCTCTTCCTCCATATATACAGCCCTTAGGGCACCGTTTAGACTTTGGGTTTTGTTTAGATTAAAAGTTTTCCATAGCTGATAGAGGGAAAGGTGTCCCGTCTTTCGATGAGATGATGGATATCGCTTTGGTGGCAGTCGACTTTGACGATCCGACTACGAACGTGCGAGGACGTCGCGCCTTAGCAATCGCTAAACCAACTCCGAGAGGTTATTGACCACGCCGGAGCACGATCAACCTGACCACGAGGGTCTGTTTCCTGCGAGCAAACGAAGAACAAGCAAGAAACTGAGATTGCAATCTGGATATTGCGAATATAAGATGAAAGCTTTATTTGATCAAGGTGGGGTTCTGTGACGCCTTTGTCTGGTCGTTGAACACAAACGAAGTACGCGAAGTTGCAGCTATGGCGAACTTTTAATCTAAACAAAACCCTAAGTCTAAACTATGCCCTAAGGGCTGTATATATGGAGGAGGAGGGGGGAATTTCGTGGCCCTTGGTGGAGGGGTCCGAAATCAACCCTATCTCTTGTTTCCCCACACATACGGACTCTAAAAATAGCCTATACTTATGTATTTCGAAATTACATGGGCCTGGCCCAATAATAAGGTGACGCAACACCTAAAATAGCCTCGGGACGAAATTTATGAAGTGGCATCTTGTATATTTCGTCCAAGGCTTCATGCACCCATTATGGTGGCTTTAAAGTCCTGAAATCATCACTTGTAACTCCGTTCTTGTTTCCCTTGCGCATGCCATCATCTCCATGCTTGTTCTTGCTCCAATGTTCATCCTTCTCCAAGCTAGGCCCTTCATTTGTAAGCAAAACAAATGTATCCAATTTAGGCAGCATCATATTCTCATGAACATTAGAATCATTACCAAGAAACGAAAGTACCTGGTAAT
This sequence comes from Triticum dicoccoides, assembly GCF_002162155.2. Classification (NCBI taxonomy): domain Eukaryota; kingdom Viridiplantae; phylum Streptophyta; class Magnoliopsida; order Poales; family Poaceae; genus Triticum; species Triticum dicoccoides. Next base: position 32,849 of record NW_021280022.1, read on the forward strand.
TTAGTTGGCGTGCACGAGCTCTAGTAATTGGTCCAGTATGTATAGCAGCAGGGGCTGTGGGTGTAACAATTGTATTGATGTCCTCATCACTAATGCACTAGTACTTTCATGAGATTAATGAACGAAGTTTTACGTGCTTTCATTGGACGATTTGTGGTAGTTTACTTTGATGACATATTGATTTATAGCAGATCTTTGGAGTCGGGTAGCCACGCTCCGTTTAGGCCCAAAATTTTTCGAAAACGCATTTTTCGAAAAAATTTCTGGCTATCCTATTTTTAGGTGTTTCTGAGTGTTTTGAGACAGGTGCCATTATAGGAAGTTTTTTTTGACCCGTTTCCAGTTTTTGGGTCCGGACAGTCAAAAAAAAAAAAATTGGTCAAAAAAATTTCGTGCCCATCCTGTCAGTTTGAGCTAAGAAGAGTTTTGAGACACTCGCCATTA
>NW_021280022.1:34874-110254 GCF_002162155.2 Triticum dicoccoides
TTGGCTCTTATTACACGTGAAGAACATGGTGGAGATGATTCTGATCATGAGACGCAATACATGGCTCCTGAAGACGCTGACAGGTATGAATGTTTAGTTGCTCAACGTGTTTTGAGTGTGCAGGTCACACAAGCTGAGCAAAATCAGAGGCACAATTTGTTCCATACCAAGGGAGTTGTGAAGGAACGTTCTGTGCGCGTCATAATAGACGGAGGGAGCTGCAACAACTTGGCCAGCATGGAGATGGTGGAGAAGCTTTCTCTCACCACAAGACCACATCCACATCCTTACTACATCCAATGGTTCAACAACAGCGGCAAGGTTAAGGTAACACGTACTGTTCGTGTGCATTTTAGTATCTCTACATATGCTGATTATGTTGATTGTGATGTGGTACCTATGCAAGCATGTTCCTTATTACTTGGTAGACCATGGCAATTTGATAAAAATTCTGTACACCATGGTAGAAACAATCACTATACTCTTGTTCATAAGGATAAACATATTACTTTGCTTCCTATGACTCCTGATTCCATTTTGAAAGATGATATTAATAGAGCTAATAAAGCAAAACAGGAGACGAATAAGAGTGAAAATCAGATTGTGGCAAAAGAATTTGAGCAACAAATGAAGCCTAACAATAAACCATCTAGTGTTGCTTCTGAAATTAAATTGAAAAGTGCATGTTTATTTGCCACCAAATCTGATATTGATGAGCTAGATTTCGGCAAATCTGTTTGCTATGCTTTTGTGTGCAAAGAGGCATTATTTTCATTCGAGGACGTGCCTTCCTCTTTGCCTCCTGCTGTCACTAACATTTTGCAGGAGTTCGCTGACGTCTTTCCACAAGACGTGCCACCGGGATTACCGCCTATTCGAGGGATTGAGCATCAGATTGACTTAATTCCCGGTGCTTCAGTGCCAAACCGTGCACCATACCGTACCAATCCAGAGGAGACGAAGGAGATTATGCGCCAAGTACAAGAGCTTCTCGACAAAGGTTATATACGCGAATCCCTTAGTCCTTGTGCTGTTCCTATTATTCTAGTGCCGAAAAAGGATGGTACATCACGTATGTGTGTTGATTGTAGAGGCATTAATAATATTACTATTCGTTATCGTCATCCTATTCCTAGGCTAGATGATATGCTTGATGAATTGAGTGGTTCTACAATATTCTCCAAAGTTGATTTGCGTAGTGGCTACCACCAAATTCGTATGAAATTGGGAGATGAATGGAAAACAGCATTTAAAACTAAGTTTGGATTATATGAGTGGTTAGTCATGCCTTTTGGGTTAACTAATGCACCTAGTACTTTCATGAGATTAATGAACGAAGTTTTACGTGTTTTCATTGGACGATTTGTGGTAGTTTACTTTGATGATATACTGATTTATAGCAGATCTTTGGAAGAACATTTGGAACATTTACGTGCTGTTTTTATTGCTCTACGTGATGCACGTTTGTTTGGTAACCTTGGGAAGTGCACCTTTTGCACCGACCGAGTATCTTTTCTTGGCTATGTTGTTACTCCACAGGGAATTGAAGTTGACAAAGCCAAGATTGAAGCTATTGAGAGTTGGCCGCAGCCCAAAACGGCCACACAAGTGAGGAGTTTTCTTGGCCTCGCTGGATTCTATAGGCGTTTTGTGAGAGATTTCAGCACCATTGCTGCACCTCTCAACGAGCTTACAAAGAAGGATGTGCCTTTTGTTTGGGGTACCGCACAGGAAGAAGCCTTCACGGTATTGAAAGATAAGTTGACACATGCTCCTTTACTCCAACTTCCTGATTTTAATAAGACTTTTGAGCTTGAATGTGATGCTAGTGGAATTGGATTAGGAGGTGTGTTATTACAAGATGGCAAACCTGTTGCATACTTTTCTGAGAAATTGAGTGGGCCTAGTCTGAATTATTCTACTTATGATAAAGAATTATATGCTCTTGTTCGGACTTTAGAAACATGGCAACATTATTTATGGCCCAAAGAATTTGTTATACATTCTGATCATGAATCTTTGAAACATATTAAAAGTCAAGCTAAACTGAATCGTAGACATGCTAAATGGGTTGAATTCATTGAGACTTTCCCTTATGTCATTAAACACAAGAAGGGAAAAGAAAATGTTATTGCTGATGCATTGTCTCGTCGCTATACTATGCTTTCACAACTTGACTTCAAAATATTTGGTTTGGAGACCATCAAAGATCAATATGTGCATGATACTGATTTTAAAGATGTAATGCAGAATTGTAAAGAAGGAAGAATGTGGAACAAGTTTGTTGTTAACGATGGATTTGTGTTTCGTGCTAACAAGCTATGCATTCCAGCTAGCTCCGTTCGTCTTTTGTTGTTGCAGGAGGCGCATGGAGGAGGATTAATGGGACACTTTGGCGTGAAGAAGACGGAGGACGTACTTGCTACACATTTCTTTTGGCCAAAGATGAGACGGGATGTTGAGCGTTTTATTGCTTGCTGCAATACATGTCAAAAAGCTAAGTCACGACTCAATCCTCATGGTTTATATATGCCTTTGCCTGTACCTAGTGTTCCTTGGGAGGATATATCTATGGACTTTGTTTTAGGTTTACCTCGAACAAAGAAGGTGAGGGATAGCATATTTGTTGTCGTGGATAGATTCTCGAAAATGGCACACTTTATACCATGTCATAAAAGTGATGATGCTGTTAATGTTGCTGATTTGTTCTTTCGTGAAATTATTCGCTTGCATGGTGTGCCAAATACTATTGTTTCAGATCGTGATACTAAATTTCTTAGCCACTTTTGGAGATGTTTATGGGCTAAGTTGGGGACTAAACTGCTTTTTAGTACTACTTGTCACCCCCAAACTGATGGACAAACTGAAGTAGTCAATAGAACGTTGTCTACTATGCTTAGGGCTGTTTTGAAGAATAATAAGAAAATGTGGGAGGAATGCTTGCCTCATATTGAATTTGCTTATAATCGTTCATTGCATTCTACTACTAAGATGTGCCCTTTTGAAGTTGTGTATGGTTTCCTACCTCGTGCACCTATTGATTTGTTGCCTCTTCCATCTTCGGAGAAGGTTAATTTTGATGCTAAACAACGTGCTGAATTGATTTTAAAAATGCATGAGTTAACTAAGGAAAACATTGAGCGTATGAATGCTAAATATAAACTTGCTGGAGATAAGGGTAGAAAACATGTTGTGGGTGAGGAAGATGAACTTCCGTCGAGGACGACTTCATTTCAAGAAGGGGTGGATGATGAGGACATCAATACAATTGTTACACCCACAGCCCCTGCTGCTATACATACTGGACCAATTACTAGAGCTCGTGCACGCCAACTAAATTATCAGGTACTTTCATTTCTTGGTAATGATTCTAATGTTCATGAGAATATGATGCTGCCTAAATTGGATACATTTGTTTTGCTTACAAATGAAGGGCCTAGCTTGGAGAAGGATGAACATTGGAGCAAGAACAAGCATGGAGATGATGGCATGCGCAAGGGGAACAAGAACGGAGTTACAAGTGATGATTTCAGGACTTTGAAGCCACCATAATGTGTGCATGAAGCCTTGGACGAAATATACAAGATGCCACTTCATAAATTTCGTCCCGAGGCTATTTTAGGTGCTGCGTCACCTTATTATTGGGCCAGGCCCATGTAATTTCGAAATACATAAGTATAGGCTATTTTTAGAGTCCGTATGTGTGGGGAAACAAGAGATAGGGTTGATTTCGGACCCCTCCACAAAGGGCCACGAAATCCACCCCCTCTTCCTCCATATATACAGCCCTTAGGGCATCGTTTAGACCTTGGGTTTTGTTTAGATTAAAAGTTCGCCATAGCTGCAACTTCGCGTACTTCGTTTGTGTTCAACGACCAGACAAAGGCGTCACAGAACCCCACCTTGATCAATAAAGCTTTCATCTTATATTCGCAATATCCAGATTGCAATCTTAGTTTCTTGCTTGTTCTTCGTTTGCTTGCCGGAAACAAACCCTCGTGGTCAGGTTGATCGTGCTCCGGCGTGGTCAATAACCTCTCGGAGTTGGTTTAGCGATTGCTAAGGCGCGACGTCCTCGCACGTTCGTAGTCGGATCGTCAAAGTCGACTTCCACCAAAGCGAAATCCACCATCTCATCGAAAGACGGGACACCTTTGCCTCTATCACATATATAAACCATGAGGATTGAGGCGTGACTTAGCTTTTTGACATGTAGTACCGCGAGCAATAAAACGCTCAACATCCCGTCTCATCTTTGGCCAAAAGAAATGTGTAGCAAGTACGTCCTTCGTCTTCTTCACGCCAAAGTGTCCCATTAATCCTCCTCCATGCGCCTCCTGCAACAACAAAAGACGAACGGAGCTAGCTGGAATGCATAGCTTGTTAGCACGAAACACAAATCCATCGTTAACAACAAACTTGTTCCACATTCTTCCTTCTTTACAATTATGCATTACATCTTTAAAATCAGCATCATGCACATATTGATCTTTGATGGTCTCCAAACCAAATATTTTGAAGTCAAGTTGTGAAAGCATAGTATAGCGACGAGACAAAGCATCAGCAATAACATTTTCTTTTCCCTTCTTGTGTTTAATGACATAAGGGAAAGTCTCAATGAATTCAACCCATTTAGCATGTCTACGATTCAGTTTAGCTTGACTTTTAATATGTTTCAATGATTCATGATTAGAATGTATAACAAATTCTTTGGGCCATAAATAATGTTGCCATGTTTCTAAAGTCCGAACAAGAGCATATAATTCTTTATCATAAGTAGAATAATTCAGACTAGGCCCACTCAATTTTTCAGAAAAGTATGCAACAGGTTTGCCATCTTGTAATAACACACCTCCTAATCCAATTCCACTAGCATCACATTCAAGCTCAAAAGTCTTATTAAAATCAGGAAGTTGGAGTAAAGGAGCATGTGTCAACTTATCTTTCAATACCGTGAAGGCTTCTTCCTGTGCGGTACCCCAAACAAAAGGCACATCCTTCTTTGTAAGCTCGTTGAGAGGTGCAGCAATGGTGCTGAAATCTCTCACAAAACGCCTATAGAATCCAGCGAGGCCAAGAAAACTCCTCACTTGTGTGGCCGTTTTGGGCTGCGGCCAACTCTCAATAGCTTCAATCTTGGCTTTGTCAACTTCAATTCCCTGTGGAGTAACAACATAGCCAAGAAAAGATACTCGGTCGGTGCAAAAGGTGCACTTCCCAAGGTTACCAAACAAACGTGCATCACGTAGAGCAATAAAAACAGCACGTAAATGTTCCAAATGTTCTTCCAAAGATCTGCTATAAATCAGTATGTCATCAAAGTAAACTACCACAAATCGTCCAATGAAAGCACGTAAAACTTCGTTCATTAATCTCATGAAAGTACTAGGTGCATTAGTTAACCCAAAAGGCATGACTAACCACTCATATAATCCAAACTTAGTTTTAAATGCTGTTTTCCATTCATCTCCCAATTTCATACGAATTTGATGGTAACCACTACGCAAATCAACTTTGGAGAATATTGTAGAGCCACTCAATTCATCAAGCATATCGTCTAGCCTAGGAATAGGATGACGATAACGAATAGTAATATTATTAATGCCTCTACAATCAACACACATACGTGATGTACCATCCTTTTTCGGCACTAGAATAATAGGAACAGCACAAGGACTAAGGGATTCGCGTATATAACCTTTGTCGAGAAGCTCTTGTACTTGGTGCATAATCTCCTTCGTCTCCTCTGGATTGGTACGGTATGGTGCACGGTTTGGCAGTGAAGCACCGGGAATTAAGTCAATCTGATGCTCAATCCCTCGAATAGGCGGTAATCCCGGTGGCACGTCTTGTGGAAAGACGTCAGCGAACTCCTGCAAAATGTTAGTGACAGCAGGAGGCAAAGAGGAAGGCACGTCCTCGAATGAAAATAATGCCTCTTTGCACACAAAAGCATAGCAAACAGATTTGCTGAAATCTAGCTCATCAATATCAGATTTGGTGGCAAATAAACATGCACTTTTCAATTTAATTTCAGAAGCAACACTAGATGGTTTATTATTAGGCTTCATTTGTTGCTCAAATTCCTTTGCCACAATCTGATTTTCACTCTTATTCGTCTCCTGTTTTGCTTTATTAGCTCTATTAATATCATCTTTCAAAATGGAATCAGGAGTCATAGGAAGCAAAGTAATATTTTTATCCTTATGAACAAGAGTATAGTGATTGTTTCTACCATGGTGTACAGAATTTTTATCAAATTGCCATGGTCTACCAAGTAATAAGGAACATGCTTGCATAGGTACCACATCACAATCAACATAATCAGCATATGTAGAGATACTAAAATGCACACGAACTGTACGTGTTACCTTAACCTTGCCGCTGTTGTTGAACCATTGGATGTAGTAAGGATGTGGATGTGGTCTTGTGGTGAGAGAAAGCTTCTCCACCATCTCCATGCTAGCCAAGTTGTTGCAGCTCCCTCCGTCTATTATGACGCGCACAGAACGTTCCTTCACAACTCCCTTGGTATGGAACAAATTGTGCCTCTGATTTTGCTCAGCTTGTGTGACCTGCACACTCAAAACACGTTGAGCAACTAAACATTCATACCTGTCAGCGTCTTCAGGAGCCATGTATTGCGTCTCATGATCAGAATCATCTCCACCATGTTCTTCACGTGTAATAAGAGCCAAAGTCTCCTCATCATAGTCACTAGCGGACTCATATCCACCATCCGCGGTAGCAATCATCACACGCGGAGATTTGCATTCTCTCGCAGAATGACCTCCTCCCTTACAACGACGACAAATAATATCACTTGTGTGCCCTGTTGATGCCATGGAAGAAGAAGAACTCCGTGCAGGCCCAGCAGGTGCGCTCTTGGCAGATAATGGTGGTTGTGCCTGTTTTCTTGTATCACGACTGGAGGAGGCACCTAATTGAGGTGCTGGTGCAGTTGAAGTAGAAGATGCACGCGGTGTCCATGATGAAGGTCGGTCTGCAGAAAAGTTAGTTCGCGCCAATGCTTGTCGATCCTACACTTCACGTTCAGCTTTACAAGCAAGATGGGATAAACGAGTGATATTAGTATACTCCTTATAGTCTAGAATGGTCTGAATCTCTTTATTTAATCCACCCAGAAAACGTGCAAGCATAGCTTCATTCTCCTCAACAATACCACATCTAATCATGCCAGTTTGTAATTCCTGATAATATTCTTCTACAGAATTTTTCCCTTGTCTTAAACGCTGCAATTTTTGAAGCAATTCACGTTGATAATATGGTGGAACCCAACGCGTACGCATAGCAGTTTTCAAAGCAGCCCAAGTAGTTGGAATAGGATATAATCTACAATGTTCAGACCACCATACACATGCAAAACTAGTGAAAGCACAAACAGCAGCAGCAACTCATCTCTCCTCGGGATATTGTAAACATGTAAATCGTTGTTCAGTTTCTAACTCCCAAGTAAGATATATATCAGGAACATATCTACCCTCAAATGGTGGAATATTCAATTTCAGTTTAGGAATATGGACATCATCTCGTACCTGAGGTGGTGGTGCAGGCGTACCATGACGAATATATACGTGAGGTCGACCTGGTGGTGGTGGTGCTGGTGGCTGCACGTAGTTCGGATTTTGATCAACCTCATCCTCATAATCTCCCACATAATCATCATCCTCCTGGGTACCAGCAGCAGCAGTAGCAGGAGCCAAAGAAGCACCAACAGCAGTAGCAGCGGCACCAGAATTTTGTCCTCGCTCAATAGGAACACGCTGAGCTCGTCCATACTGATTCGGAAGGGGGCGTAGTTGTTGTTGTTGCAGAGGTGCGACAGGTGCAGCCGGTGGTGGAAGACGCGCAAGTAGTTCATTAAATCTGTTATCGAGCTTTGTTTCGAACGTCTTCTCAAGGCCAGTAATCTTCTCCATAGCCTCTTCAAAATTGTTCAGCACATCTTGCACCTGTTCAGTCATCATTTGCTGAAACTTATCATGAAGCTCCTTGTTCGATAAGTTCTCCCAGTCAATCTCGTCGGCTTGTGATCCTGGCAAGGTTAGCAGCAATAGAAACACACAAGAATATGATCCTACAGACTACTAAGAAGTGGTGGTGGTGTATCACAAATCCGTCAAGCAAATCTCAAATTCTTACCAGTTCTTACCCAGCAGCAGGCGGTGATCGGCAACCGTTGTAGTCAAAAACTCTCGAAGCTTGGATAGAGCGATTACCAGGGAGCGTCAAACACACGACGTAGATGTATGTGGAGCTGGGAAGGCTTATAGTATGGTAGCAAAAGGGGTCAGCAATAATCAATTCAGAGATGCAAAGTTGAATAAACGCTCAACGACGGTACTGTGCTGGTCCTAGGCTAGACTGTGCTAGAGACGCGAGACTAGAACACCAACAAAATCACGGCGCGGCACGTAAACAAGGGAAAAGCACACACTGAATTTTTTTTCGCTCTTTATTTATTTTATTTTTTTGCGCTCTTTTTTTTGCGCTCTTTTTTTTTGCGAAAAATCACTATAATGGCGAGTGTCTCAAAACTCTTCCTAGCTCAAACTGACAGGATGGGCACGAAATTTTTTCGACCAATTTTTTTTTTCGACTGCCCGGACCCAAAAACTGGAAACGGGTCAAAAAAAACTTCCTATAATGGCACCTGTCTCAAAACACTCAGAAACACCTAAAAATAGGATAGCCAGAAAATTTTTCGAAAAATGCGTTTTCGAAAAATTTTGGGCCTAAACGGAGCGTGGCTACCCGACTCCTAATATGACAAGAACTCGGATTGGTGGTGGATATATGGTGGTAGATGGCAGCGGTGGTGGTATATGACAGCTGTGGTGGTATATGGATACGGATTCGAAGCGGTGGCGGATAAGCGGTGGTGGTAGATGGCAGGGGTGATGATGATGGTGCGGCGGCGGCGTGACAACTTATGACCAGAACTCAAAACTCTAAAAGACTAGACTCTAAGACCAGCAACTAGAAACGACGATGCAACCGCAAATTCAACAAAGCAAAACCCTAAAAAGATTATGCAAAGGCTCAGATTGGTTCGGATATGATGAACTAACCCTAATTTTTTTTGTGGCTTTTTCGTGGACTGTAGGTATGAAGAACAGACTCGATCTAAACTATGAAAAACTGTAAAATCTCACGCAAGCTGGAAATCTGATACCACTTGATAGAGGCAAAGGTGTCTCGTCTTTCGATGAGATGATGGATATCGCTTTGGTGGCAGTCGACTTTGACCATCCGACTACGAACGTGCGAGGACGTCGCGCCTTAGCAATCGCTAAACCAACTCCGAGAGGTTATTGACCACGCCGGAGCACGATCAACCTGACCACGAGGGTCTGTTTCCTGCGAGCAAACGAAGAACAAGCAAGAAACTGAGATTGCAATCTGGATATTGCGAATATAAGATGAAAGCTTTATTTGATCAAGGCGGGGTTCTGTGACGCCTTTGTCTGGTCGTTGAACACAAACGAAGTACACGAAGTGGCAGCTATGGCGAACTTTTAATCTAAACAAAACCCAAAGTCTAAACTATGCCCTAAGGGCTGTATATATGGAGGAGGAGGGGGGAATTTCGTGGCCCTTGGTGGAGGGGTCCAAAATCAACCCTATCTCTTGTTTCCCCACACATACGGACTCTAAAAATAGCCTATACTTATGTATTTCGAAATTACATGGGCCTGGCCCAATAATAAGGTGACGCAGCACCTAAAATAGCCTCGGGACGAAATTTATGAAGTGGCATCTTGTATATTTCGTCCAAGGCTTCATGCACCCATTATGGTGGCTTCAAAGTCCTGAAATCATCACTTGTAACTCCGTTCTTGTTTCCCTTCCGCATGCCATCATCTCCATGCTTGTTCTTGCTCCAATGTTCATCCTTCTCCAAGCTAGGCCCTTCATTTGTAAGCAAAACAATGTATCCAATTTAGGCAGCATCATATTCTCATGAACATTAGAATCATTACCAAGAAACGAAAGTACCTGGTAATTTAGTTGGCGTGCACGAGCTCTAGTAATTGGTCCAGTATGTATAGCAGCAGGGGCTGTGGGTGTAACAATTGTATTGATGTCCTCATCAATAGCTGCAACTTCGCGTACTTCGTTTGTGTTCAACGACCAGACAAAGGCGTTACAGAACCCCACCTTGATCAATAAAGCATTCATCTTATATTCACAATATCCAGATTGCAATCTCAGTTTCTTGTTCTTCGTTTGCTCGCAGGAAACAGACCCTCGTGGCCAGGTTGATCGTGCTCCGGCGTGGTCAATAACCTCTCGGAGTTGGTTTAGCGATTGCGGGACACCTTTGCCTCTATCAAGTGGTATCAGATTTCCAGGTTGCACAGTGAGATTTTACAGTTTTTTATAGTTTAGATCGAGTCGGTTCTTCATACCTACAGTCCACGAAAAAGCCATAAAAAATTAGGGTTAGTTCATCATATCCGAACCAATCTGAGCCTTTGCATAATCTTTTTAGGGTTTTGCTTTGTTGAATTTGCGGTTGCATCGTCGTGTCTAGTTGCTGGTCTTAGCGTCTAGTCCTTTAGAGTTTCGAGTTCTGTCACAGTTTGTCACGCCGCCGCCGAACCATCTTCATCGTTGTTGCCTTATACCACCACCGCTGCCATATCCCACCAACGCAGCCTTATACCACCACCGCTGCCATATACCACCACCGCTGCCATATCCCACCAACACTGCCATATACCACCGATCCATATCCATATACCACCACCACTATCATATACCACCACCGCTGCCATATCCTACCACCATATATCCACCACCTCTTTTCGTAGTAGGTTTGTTTCCAAGATCCATCTAATTTCCGATTCGTGTTTCCTTGCCTGAGTAGGTTTCGGGAAAAAAAAAGTCTGGAGACCCCCGGGCAGTTTTTAGGCCAAAATTTCGGCGACCGAAAATATTTTTTCCCTATCCTATTTTTAGGTCCCCAGGAGTGTTGTGAGACATAGTGATTTTTTGTCGCACTTTTTCGTCCTCGCTGCCCTGATTTTTGAAAAAAAAAATTGTTAAAAAATTTCGTGCCCATCTTGTCAGTTTGACCTGGGAAGAGTTTTGAGACACTCGCCATTATAGTGATTTTTCGAAAAAAAAGAGCAGCGCAAACAAAAAAAGAAAAAAAGAGCGAAAAAAATTCCAAAGTGTGCTTTTCCCTTGTTTAAGTGCAGCGCCGTGATTTTGTTAGTGTTCTAGGCTCGCGTCTCTAGCACGGTCTAGCCTAGGACCAGCACAGTACCGTCATTGAGCGTTTATTCAGCTTTGCATCTCTGAATTGATTATTGCTGATCCTTTTTGCTACCATATTATAAGCCTTCCCAGCTCCACATACATCTACGTCGTGTGTTTGACTCTCCCTGGTAAAAGTTGTATCCAAGCTTTGAGAGTTTTGATTACAACGGTTGCCGATCACCGCCTGCAGCTGGGTAAGAACTGGTAAGAATTTGCGTTTTGCTTGACAGATGTGTGACACCCACCACCACCACTTGTTAGTAGTCTGTAGGATCATATTCTTGTGTGTTTCTATTGCTACTAACCATGCCAGGATCACAAGCCGACGAGATTGACTGGGAGAACTTAAGGAACAAGGAGCTTCATGATAAGTTTCAGCAAATTATGACTGAACAAGTGCAAGATGTGCTGAACAATTTTGAAGAGGCCATGGAGAAGATCACTGGCCTTGAAAAGACGTTCGAAACAAAGCTCGATAACAGATTTAATGAACTGCTTGTGCGTCTTCCACCGGCTGCACCTGCCGCACCTCTGCAACAACAACAACAACTACCTCCACGTCGCGAAACAGCCCTCCGCCGAGCGTGCCATGTCCTTCTTCAGCCTGGCCAAACTGTTGGTGCTACTGTTGATACTTTTGTGGCTCCTGCTGCTGATGCGGAGGATGATTATGCGGGAGATTACGAGGATGAGGTTCATCAAAATCAGAACTACGTGCAACCACCAGCACCACAACCACCAGGTCGTCCACATGCAAATAATCACAATGGTAGGGCTCTCCCTCAGGTACGAGATCATGACCATCTTCCTAAACTGAAATTGAATATTCCACCATTTGAGGGTAGATATGTTCCTGATATATATCTTACTTGGGAGTTAGAAACTGAACAACGACTTACATGTTTACAATATCCTAAGGAGAGACGTGTTCCTGCTGCTGTTTGTGCTTTCACTAGCTTTGCATGTGTTTGGTGGTCTGAACATTGTAGATTATATCCTATTTCAACTACTTGGGCTGCTTTGAAAACCGCTATGTGTCTCGTTGGGTTCCACCATATTATGAACGTGAATTGCTTCAAAAATTGCAGCATTTGAGACAAGGAAAAAATTCTGTAGAAGAATATTATTAGGAATTACAAACTGGCATGATTAGATGTGGTATTGTTGAGGAGAATGAACCTATGCTTGCACGTTTTATGGGTGGATTAAATAGAGAGATTCAGACCATTCTAGAGTATAAGGAGTATACTAATATCACTCGTTTATTCCATCTTGCTTGTAAAGCTGAACGTGAAGTGCAGGGTCGACGGGCATTGGCACGAACTAACTTTTCTGCAGGTCGACCTTCATCATGGACACTGCGTGCATCTTCTACTTCCACTACACCAGCACCTCCATTAGGTGCCACCTGCAGCCTGATACAAGAAAGCAGGCACAACCACCACTATCTGCCAAGAGCGCACCTGCCGGGCCTGCATAGAGCTCTTCTTCTTCCATATGATCAACAGGGAACACAAGTGATATTATTTGTCGTCGTTGTAAGGGAAGAGGTCATTATGCGAGAGAATGCAAATCTCAGCGTGTGATGATTGCTACTGAGGATGGTGGGTATGCGTCCGCTAGTGACTATGATGAGGAGACTTTGGCGCTTATTACAAGTGAAGAACACGGTGGAGCTGATTCTGATCATGAGACGCAATACATGGCTCTTGAAGACGCTGACAGGTATGAATGTTTAGTTTCCCAACATGTTTTGAGTGTGCAGGTCACACAAGCTGAGAAAAATCAGAGGCACAATTTGTTTCATACAAAGGTAGTTGTGAAGGAACGTTCTGTGTGCGTCATCATAGACGGAGGGAGCTGCAACAACTTGGCTAGCATGGAGATGGTGGAGAAGCTATCTCTCACCACAAGACCACATCCACATCCTTACTACATCCAATGGTTCAACAACAGCGGCAAGGTTAAGGTAACACGTACTGTTCGTGTGCATTTTAGTATCTCTACATATGCTGATTATGTTGACTGTGATGTGGTACCTATGCAAGCATGTTCCTTATTACTTGGTCGACCATTGCAATTTGATAAAAAAATTGTACACCATGGTAGAAACAATCATTATACTCTGGTTCATAAGGATAAAATATTACTTTGCTTCCTATGACTCCTGATTCCATTTTGAAAGATGATATTAATAGAGCTAATAAAGCAAAACAGGAGACAAATAAGAGTGAAAATCAGATTGTGGCAAAAGAATTTTAGCAACAAATGAAGCCTAATAGTAAACCATCTAGTGTTGTTTCTGAAATTAAATTGAAAAGTGCATGTTTACTTGCCATTAAATCTGGTATTGATGAGCTAGATTTCAGCAAATCTGTTTGCTATGCATTTGTGTGCAAAGAGGCATTATTTTCATTTGAGGACGTGCCTTCCTCTTTGCCTCCTGCTGTCACTAACATTTTGCAGGAGTTCGCTGACGTCTTTCCACAATACGTGCCATCGGGATTACCTCACATTCAAGGGATTGAGCATCAGATTGACTTAATTCCCGGTGCATCATTACCCAACCGTGCACCATACCGTACCAATCAAGAGGAGACGAAGGAGATTATGTGTCAAGCACAGGAGCTGCTCGACAAAGGTTATATACGCGAATCTGATGAGGACATCAATACCATTGTTACACCCACAGCCCCTGCTGCTATACATATTGGACCAATTACTAGAGCTCGCGCACGCGAGCTAAATTACGAGGTACTTTCGTTTCTTGGTAATGATTCTAATGTTAATGTGAATATGATGCTGCCTAAATTGGATACATTTGTTTTGCTTACAAATGAAGGGCCTAGCTTGGAGAAGGATGAACATTGGAGCAAGAAAAAGCATGGAGATGATGGCATGCGCAAGGGGAACAAGAACGGAGTTACGAGTGATGATTTCAGGTCTTTGAAGCCACCATAACGAGTGCATGAAGCCTTGGACGAAATATACAAGATGCCACTTCATAAATTTCGTCCAGAGGCTATTATAGGTGCTGCGTCACCTTTTTATTGGGCCAGGCCCATGTAATTTCGAAATACATTAGTATAGGCTATTTTTAGAGTCCGTATGTGTGGGGAAACAAGAGATAGGGTTGACTTCAGACCCCTCCACCAAGGGCCACGAAATTCCCCCTCTCTTCCTCCATATATACAGCCCTTAGGGCACTACTCAGACTTTGGGGGTTTTGTTTAGATTAAAGTTCGCCATAGATGCAACTTCGCATACTTTGTTTGTGTTCAACGACCAGACAAAGGCGTCACAGAACCCTACCTTGATCAATAAAGCTTTCATCTTATATTCACAATATCCAGATTACAATCTCAGTTTCTTGCTTGTTCTTTGTTTGCTCGCAGAAAACAGACCCTCGTGGTCAGGATGATCGTGCTCCGGTGTGGGCAATAACCTCTCAGAGTTGGTTTAGCGATTGCTAAGGCGCGACGTCCTCGCACGTTCGTAGTCGGATCGTCAAAGTCGACTTCCACCAAAGCGATATCCATCATCTCATCAAAAGACGGGACACCTTTGCCTCTATCAGAATCCCTTAGTCCTTGTGTTGTTCCTATTATTCTAGTGCCGAAAAAGGATGGTACATCACGTATGTGTGTTGATTGTAGAGGCATTGATAATATTACTATTCATTATCGTCATCCTATTCCTAGGCTAGATGATATGCTTGATGAATTGAGTGGCTCTACAATATTCTCCATAGTTGATTTGCGTAGTGGATACCATCAAATTCGTATGAAATTGGGAGATAAATGGAAAATGGCATTTAAAACTATGTGTGGATTATATGAGTGGTTAGAGATGCCTTTTGGGTAAACTAATGCACCTAGTACTTTCATGAGATTAATGAACGTAGTTTTACGTGCTTTTATTGGACGGTTTATGGTAGTCTATTTTGATGATATACTGATTTATAGCACATCTTTGGAGGAACATTTGGAACATTTACGTGCTGTTTTTATTGCTTTACGTGATGCACATTTGTTTGGTAACCTTGGGAAGTGCACCTTTTGCACCGACCGAGTATCTTTTCTTGGCTATGTTGTTACTCCACAGGGAATTTAAGTTGATAAAGCCAAGATTGAAGCTATTGAGAGTTGGCCGCAGCCCAAAACGGTCACACAAGTGAGGAGTTTTCTTGGCCTCGCTGGATTCTATAGGCGTTTTGTGAGAGATTTCAGCACCATTGCTGCACCTCTCAATGAGCTTACAAAGAAAGATGTGCCTTTTCTTTGGGGTACCGCACAGGAAGAAGCCTTCACGGTATTGAAAGATAAGTTGACACATGCTCCTTTACTCCAACTTCCTGATTTTAATAAGACTTTTGAGCTTGAATGTGATGCTAGTGGAATTGGATTAGGAGGTGTGTTATTACAAGATGGCAAACTTGTTGCATACTTTTCTGAAAAATTGAGTGGGCCTAGTCTGAATTATTCTACCGATGATAAAGAATTATATGCTCTTGTTCGGACTTTAGAAACATGGCAACATTATTTATGGCCCAAAGAATTTGTTATACACTCTGATCATGAATCTTTGAAACGTATTAAAAGTCAAGCTAAACTAAATCATAGACATGCTAAATGGGTTGAATTCAGTGAGACATTCCCTTATGTCATTAAACGCAAGAAGGGTAAAGAAAATGTTATTGTTGATGCATTGTCTCGTCGCTATACTATGCTTTCGCAAATTGACTTCAGAATATTTGGTTGGAGACCATCAAATATCAATATGTGCATGATGCTGATTTTAAATATGTATTGCAGAATTGTAAAGAAGGGAGAACATGGAACAAGTTCATTGTTAATGATGGATTTGTGTTTCGTGCTAACAAGCTACGCATTCCAGCTAGCTCTATTCATCTTTTGTTGTTGCAGGAGGCGCATGGAGGGGGATTAATGGGACACTCTGGCATGAAGAAGACGGAGGATGTACTTGCTACACATTTCTTTTGGCCAAAGATGAGACGGGATGTTGAGCGTTTTATTGCTCGCTGCACTACATGTCAAAAAGCTAAGTCACGAATCAATCCTCATGGTTTATATATGCCTTTGCCTGTACCTAGTGTTCCTTGAGAGGATATATATATATGGACTTTATTTTAGGTTTACCTCAAACAAATAAGGGGAGGGATAGCATATTTGTTGTCGTGGATAGATTCTCGAAAATGGCACACTTTATACCATGTCATAAAAGCGATGATGTCGTTAATGTTGCTGATTTGTTCTTTCATGAAATTATTCGCTTGCATGGTGTGCCCAATACTATTGTTTCAGATCGTGATACTAAATTTCTTAGCCACTTTTGGAGATGTTTATGGGCTAAATTCGGGACTAAACTACTTTTTAGTACTACTTGTTACCCCGAAACTGATGGACAAACTGAAGTAGTCAATAGAACATTGTCTACTATGCTTAGGGCTGTTTTGAAGAATAATAAGAAAATGTGGGAAGAATGCTTGCCTCATACTGAATTTGCTTATCATCGTTCATTGCATTCTACTACTAAGATGTGCCCTTTTGAAATTGTGTATGGTTTCCTACCTCGTGCACCTATTGATATGTTGCCTCTTCCATCTTCGGAGAAGGTTAATTTTGACGCTAAACAACGTGCTGAATTGATTTTGAAAATGCATGAGTTAATTAAGGAAAACATTGAGCGTATGAATGCTAAATATAAACTTGTTGGAGATAAGGGTAGAAAACATCTTGTGTTTGCACCTGGAGATCTTGTTTGGTTACATTTGCGTAAGGATAGATTTCCTAATTTGCGGAAATCAAAGTTAATGCCACGTGCTGATGGTACTTTTAAGGTGTTGGAGAAAATAAATGATAATGCATATAAACTTGAGCTGCCTGCAGATGTTGGGGTTAGTCCATCTTTTAACATTGCAGATTTGAACCTTATTTGGGTGAGGAAGATGAGTTTCCGTCGAGGACGACTTCATTTCAAGAAGGGGAGGATGATGAGGACATCAATACCATTGTTACACCCACAGCCCCTACAGCTACATATACTGGACCAATTACTAGAGCTCGCGCACGCCAATTAAATTATCAGGTACTTTCGTTTCTTGGTAATGATTCTAATGTTCATGAGAATATGATGCTACCTAAATTGGATACATTTGTTTTGCTTACAAATGAAGGGCCTAGCTTGGAGAAGGATGAACATTGGAGCAAGAACAAGCATGGAGATGATGGCATGCGCAAGGGGGAACAAGAATGGAGTTACAAGTGATGATTTCAGGACTTTGAAGCCACCATAATGAGTGCATGAAGCCTGGGACGAAATATACAAGATGCCACTTCATAAATTTCGTCCAGACGCTATTTTAGGTGCCGCGTCACCTTATTATTGGGCCAGGCCCATGTAATTTCGAAATACATAAGTATAGGCTATTTTTAGAATCCGTGTGTGTGGGGAAACAAGAGATAGGGTTTATTTCGGACCCCTCCACCAAGGGCCACGAAATTCCCCCCTCTTCCTCCATATATACAGCACTTAGGGCACCGTTTAGACTTTGGGTTTTGTTTAGATTAAAAGTTCGCCATAGCTGCAACTTCGCGTACTTCGTTTGTGTTCAACGACCAGACAAAGGCATCACAGAACCCCACCTTGATCAATAAAGCTTTCATCTTATATTCGCAATATCCAGATTGCAATCTCAGTTTCTTGCTTGTTCTTCGTTTGCTCGCAGGAAACAGACCCTCGTGGCCAGGTTGATTGTGCACCAAATCGATAGTTATCATCTCATCGAAAGATCGGGACACCCCGGCCTCTATCAAGTGGTATCAGTTTTCAGGTTGCTCGGTGAGAATTTCCAGTTTTCCTAGATTAGATTTATTTTCTTACCTATTGTCCAAGAAAAAGCCACAAAAAAGAGTTAGATCTATTCATCCTTGGTCCAAGCCAGTCTGAGTCTTTGCAATTTTCTTTTCATTGCTTGCATAGTTGAATTATCGGTTGCATCGTCGTGTCGAGTTGCTGGTCTTAGTGTCTAGTTCGTTTAGAGTTTCGAGTTCTGTTCACATTAGTCACGCCACCGCTGCATCATTATCTCTTCCGCTGTCCACCACCCATCCATCAATTTCCACCACGTGCTACCCACCATTCATTGTCATAATAATAGTTGAGATCGTTCACATCTTCACTTGATCCAATCTGCATCTTATCTAGTTTGTTTTGGAAAGAGGGAGAAAAAAAGAGAGAGAAAAATGAGAAAAAAATGGAGAAAAAAAGTCAGAGAGAAAAAAAGGAGAGAAAGAAAAAAAAGTGTGAGGAAAAAAAAAGAGAAGAAAAAAAAAACAAAAAAATCGGCACAAACTTTTTCAGAGGAAAGTTGGAGACAAAGTTGTTGATATATCCTGCTTGGCTGTTGTTTCACCTCATTATCTTTACTGCCGTTGTGATCTTCACTTATATCTTGCTGTCCAGAGCTACTTAGTATCCTTCATTGATGCTAGTTGTGCTACGACGTGACCTCATTAGTGTTCTAGGCTCGCGTCTCTAGTCCGGTCTAGCCTAGGACCAGCACAGTACCGTCGTTGAGCGTTTATTCAACATTGCATCTTTGAATTGATTATTGCTAATCTTTTGCTACCATATATAGTCAACCCAGATCCACATATTTCTACACCGTGTATACGTACGGTCCCCTGGCAATCGCTTTACTCAATATTCGGAGTTACTTGACACCGCTGGTTGCCGATCACCGCCTGCTGCATGGTAAGAACTTGTAAGACATTGATATTTGCTTTACTGTGAGCGTTTTACCACCACATCCTAGTAGTTATAGGAATATTATTTTTGGGTTTTGTTTCTTGTTCTACTAATCATGACAGGATCCATAGTCAATTCATGGGCTTTGTCGATCGCGGGAGACGTGCCACCACCTTTGCAAATACCACAACCGTCACGAGAGGTGCACAAACATCCAAATGCACATTATCAGGTTAATGTATCTATACCACCATTTAATGGCCGTTTTAAACCTGCTTTATATATTGAATGGGAGTTCGACATAAAAAATATATTTGCTTCCCATAATTTCGATGAACATAAAAAGATTAAGGTTGCGGTTGGTTCTTTCACTGGTTATGCTTTGGTTTGGTGGAGTGAATATTGTCGGTTACACCCTGATTATATACGTACTACTTGGGATGATTTGAAACTTGCCATGCGACATACTTTCGTCCCTGCTTATTATACTCGTGACATGATTAAGAAGTTGCAACACTTAAAACAAGGTAGTGAAACTGTAACAAAATATTATGATGATTTACAAACTACCTTGTTGCATTCCTCTTTAGAAGAAAGTGAAGATGATTTTATGGATCGATTTTGGGGAGGATTAAACCGTGATATTCAAGAGATACTAATTCATGAAGAGTGTTATCCTATGGACCATTTGTTTCATCTTTCTTGCAAAGCTGAACAGGAAATAAAACGACGTGTTGGCCACGAGGAGAACAAGCGCACGGTGCACATTCCAAGAGTTGATATGATTGTTCCTTCAACTACTAGGCATACTATGACAACCACATCCGTTGTTGTCAGGACTACATCACCTCCACCATGTGACACATCGCCCCCGAGAGTGGCTACATCATCTGAGTTGATCATAAGAGGTAATGACAAAGGTACTGATCTTCCATCTCTACATGAGAATGATGAATGCCTTGTCAATTTGAATGCACCATCTGATGAGCTACCCACTACTTTGATCACACCACCTATTTTAGAGGACTACGTTGATGATTTGACTTTGCCATGTGATCAAACAACTGAAATACCAACAATTTTGAGTGCACCCATTGAATTAACTATTGATGCAAAAGAACCAATATTTAATCATTTTGATATGACCTCTAATCTTGGTGATGATTCTGTGTTGAATGACTTATTGCATGTTTGCTTATTTAAGCATGTTATAGCATGTAAATTTGATGCAAGTAAGGTTTATTCACCAATGTTGGGATGGTTTAATGATGAACATTGTCAATCTTTTGAAATGAATAAGAGCTTCACTTATATGTGCAAACTGAGTTGCAATATTTTCATGCCTTCTACTTCTTGTGCTAATTTTTTGGCTTTAGATTTTATGAACTATGCAAGTTACTCATCTATTCATGTGTCATATATGCAAAAATCAAGGGAAGTAAAAATGGATGACATATACATATACAACATGTACACCTTGTCTCTTTTGTTAGCCACATTTCAGATTAACCAACGCCGAGGACGGCTTTATTTTCAAGAAGGGGAGGATGATGAGGACATGACTACCTTGGATATGACCAAAAATATTGCATATATGCATATTTGTCAGGTGATTTCTAGTGCAAACTATTCAATATTCTATTTATGTTATCCAGAACAAAAATACTTCACACACTTTTGTGTTTTGTCTAATTGCAGGTGTATGGGACATTTGTACAATCCACATATGAAGATAAGGAAGAAAGAGATGTTTATTTGCTGTCCAAAAAGTTATCTCACGTCACTTTTGGCCCAAGAGAAGATAGAGTCCAAGTCTCTCACGTTCTGGATTCAGATTCGGACTACACAGACATACCTGACTCAAAACGCACACAAGTTTTTCATACGGACTCCGAATTGGGTGATTCTTTTTTTGTTGGAAACTAGATTTCGTGCACTTTCCAACCCAATTGGAATCACCTTCAAATTCGTCCGGAGCGTTGAGTTGTGGACGAAACAATCTGATGCTGCAGCAGAATCCGAGTCAAACTACAAGTCCAAAGGTGTTACATCACCTCCACTTGGGCCCATGAGCCTTGTACGACCTAGGGTTAGTTTTAGGCTGCCTTGGGACGTCCTCCCACCTCCTTGGCCGCCACCCCTTGCTCCTATATAAGTAGATCCATCTAGTAGCTTTTTCCTTGGGATTTGTTTAGTTAAAAGTTAGCCATTGCAACTTCGTGTACTTCGTTTGTGTCCAACGACCAGACCAAGACCGCTTCCGGATCCCCACCATTATCAATACCTCATATATATTTGCAATATTCAGATTGCTTTATCATATTCTTGCTCGTTCTTCGATTGCTTGTAGGAATAGACCTTCGTGGTCAGGCTGACCGTGCTTCCGGCATCGTCAGTAACCTCAGGAGATTGGTTTAGCGATTGCTAAGGCGCAACGTCGTGCACGTTTGTAGTCGGATCGTCAAAGTCGTCTCCACCAAATCGATAGTTATCATCTCATCGAAAGATCGGGACACCCTCGCCTCTATCAAGTGGTATCAGTTTTCAGGTTGCTCGGTGAGAATTTCCAGTTTTCCTAGATTAGATTTATTTTCTTACCTATTGTCCAAGAAAAATCCACAAAAAAGAGTTAGATCTATTCATCCTTTGTCCAAGCCAGTCTGAGCCTTTGCAATTTTCTTTTTATTGCTTGCATAGTTGAATTATCGGTTGCATCGTCGTGTCGAGTTGCTGGTCTTAGTGTCTAGGTCGTTTAGAGTTTCGAGTTCTGTTCACATTAGTCACGTCGCCGCTGCATCGTTATCCCTTCCGCTGTCCACCACCCATCCATCAATTTCCTCCACGTGCTACCCACCGTTCATTGTCATAATCATAGTTGAGATCGTTCCCATCTTCGCTTGATCCAATCTACATCTTATCTAGTTTGTTTTGGAAAGAGGGAGAGAAAAAAAAAGATAGAAAAAAAAGGAAAAGAAAAAAAGTGTGAGAAAAAAAGAGAGGAGAAAAAAAAACAAAATTCGGATCTATCTAGACACAATCTCGTAGTTGAATTCGGATTGGAATCTGTTTTGTGCACTGTTCAGTGAAACAGGCATAACTTCCTCATATGAAGTCTGTTTTGGCTCCGCGAGTACTCAAATGAAAGCTAGCGACGAGCCGCATCTAAATAGTTGCAGAAGCTAGTTCAGTATTTGGCACCTCAACATCAGCTTCTAAATAGGTCTACTGCTATTGTGATTTTCACTTATATCTTGCTGTCCAGAGCTACTTAATTTCCTTTATTGATGCTAGTTGTGCTACGACGTGACCTCATTAGTGTTCTAGGCTCGCGTCTCTAGTTTGGTCTAGCCTAGGACCAGCACAGTACCGTCGTTGAGCGTTTATTCAACATTGCATCTTTGAATTGATTATTGCTAATCTTTTGCTACCATATATAGCCAACCCAGCTCCACATATTTCTACACCGTGTATACGTACGCTCCCCTGGCAATCGCTTTACTCAATATTCGGAGTTACTTGACACCGCTGGTTGCCGATCACCGCCTGCTGCATGGTAAGAACTTGTAAGACATTGATATTTGCTTTACTGTGAGCGTTTTACCACCACATCCTAGTAGTTATAGGAACATTATTGTTGGGTTTTGTTTCTTGTTCTACTAATCATGACAGGATCCAGAGTCAATTCATGGGCTTTGTCGATCGCGGGAGACGTGCCACCACCTTTGCAAATACCACAACCGTCACGAGAGGTGCACAAACATCCAAATGCACATGATCAGGTTAATGTATCTATACCACCATTTAATGGCCGTTTTAAACCTGCTTTATATATTGAATGGGAGTTCGACATAAAAAATATATTTGCTTCCCATAATTTCGATGAACATAAAAAGGTTAAGGTTGCGGTTGGTTTTTTCACTGGTTATGCTTTGGTTTGGTGGAGTGAATATTGTCGGTTACACCCTGATTATATACCTACTACTTGGGATGATTTGAAACTTGCCATGCGACATACTTTCGTCCCTGCTTATTATACTCGTGACATGATTAAGAAGTTGCAACACTTAAAACAAGGTAGTGAAACTGTAACAAAATATTATGATGATTTACAAACTACCTTGTTGCATTCCTCCTTAGAAGAAAGTGAAGATGATTTTATGGATAGATTTTGGGGAGGATTAAACCGTGATATTCAAGAGATACTAATTCATGAAGAGTGTTATCCTATGGACCATTTGTTTCATCTTGCTTGCAAAGCTGAACAGGAAATAAAACGACGTGTTGGCCACGAGGAGAACAAGCGCACGGTGCACATTCCAAGAGTTGATATGATTGTTCCTTCAACTACTAGGTATACTATGACAACCACATCCGTTGTTGTCAGGACTACATCACCTCCACCATGTGACACATCGCCCCCGAGAGTGGCTACATCATCTGAGTTGATCATAAGAGGTAATGACAAAGGTACTGATCTTCCATCTCTACATGAGAATGATGAATGCCTTGTCAATTTGAATGCACCATCTGATGAGCTACCCACTACTTTGATCACACCACCTATTTTAGAGGACTACGTTGATGATTTGACTTTGCCATGTGATCAAACAACTGAAATACCAACAATTTTGAGTGCACCCATTGAATTAACTATTGATGCAAAAGAACCAATATTTAATCATTTTGATATGACCTCTAATCTTGGTGATGATTCTGTGTTGAATGACTTATTGCATGTTTGCTTATTTAAGCATGTTGTAGCATGTAAATTTGATGCAAGTAAGGTTTATTCACCAATGTTGGGATGGTTTAATGATGAACATTGTCAATCTTTTGAAATGAATAAGAGCTTCACTTATATGTGCAAACTGAGTTGCAATATTTTCATGCCTTCTACTTCTTGTGCTAATTTTTTGGCTTTAGATTTTATGAACTATGCAAGTTACTCATCTATTCATGTGTCATATATGCAAAAATCAAGGGAAGTAAAAATGGATGACATATACATATACAACATGTACACCTTGTCTCTTTTGTTAGCAACATTTCAGATTAAGCAACGCCGAGGACGGCTTTATTTTCAAGAAGGGGAGGATGATGAGGACATGACTACCTTGGATATGACCAAAAATATTGCATATATGCATATTTGTCAGGTGATTTCTAGTGCAAACTATTCAATAATCTATTTATGTTATCCAGAACAAAAATACTTCACACACTTTTGTGTTTTGTCTAATTGCAGGTGTATGGGACATTTGTACAATCCACATATGAAGATAAGGAAGAAAGAGATGTTTATTTGCTATCCAAAAAGTTCTCTCACGTCACTTTTGGCCCAAGAGAAGATAGAGTCCAAGTCTCTCACGTTCTGGATTCAGATTCGGACTGCACAGACATACCTGACTCAAAACGCACACAAGTTTTTCATACGGACTCCGAATTGGGTGATTCTTTTTTTGTTGGAAACTAGATTTCGTGCACTTCCCAACCCAATTGGAATCACCTTCAAATTCGTCCGGAGCGTTGAGTTGTGGACGAAACAATCTGATGCTGCAGCAGAATCCGAGTCAAACTACAAGTCCAAAGGTGTTACATCACCTCCACTTGGGCCCATGAGCCTTGTACGACCTAGGGTTAGTTTTAGGCTGCCTTGGGACGTCCTCCCACCTCCTTGGCCGCCACCCCTTGCTCCTATATAAGTAGATCCATCTAGTAGCTTTTTCCTTGGGATTTGTTTAGTTAAAAGTTAGCCATTGCAACTTCGTGTACTTCGTTTGTGTCCAACGACCAGACCAAGACCGCTTCCGGATCCCCACCATTATCAATACTTCATATATATTCGCAATATTCAGATTGCTTTATCATATTCTTGCTCGTTCTTCGATTGCTTGCAGGAATAGACTTTCGTGGTCAGGTTGATCGTGCTCCAGCGTGGTCAATAACCTCTCGGAGTTGGTTTAGCGATTGCTAAGGCGCAACGTCGTGCACTTTTTTAGTCGGATCGTCAAAGTCGTCTCCACCAAATCGATAGTTATCATCTCATCGAAAGATCGGGACACCCCGGCCTCTATCACGCGACGTCCTCGCACGTTCGTAGTCGGATCGTCAAAGTCGACTTCCACCAAAGCGATATCCATCATCTCATCGAAAGACGGGACACCTTTGCCTCTATCAGGAATGCACTGCATTGAAGAGGGCGGAGAAAGGGGGAACCAGACCAGCCCACAGAGCGTCGACGAAGAACCGAACCTCAAAGACTATCCTGTCAATGGAGGCGCGGGACGCAGGCCAAGCCACTGTCTTTCCCCACTCGTTGAAGCTGGAAGCGAGCACGGGGCAGAACTTGTCCATGGCCTCTAGGTTGAGCACCAGCGACCGGCCGACAGCGGGCTTGATTGTCGGGGGCGGATTGGCTGAAGACAGAGGCTTCTTCCCCTTCTCCGCCCTAGTCAGCGCCATGGTAATGGAAGGAGCAGAGCTCAAGTCAGATTGGGAGCGAAGCAGGGGCTCGAGGAAGAAGGGAGAATAGGAAGCACGCCGCCTGCGAGGAGGAAATAACTGTGTGGAGCGTCGTGGCCGCATAGCCAGGCGAATATTGGGGCAGCATTGGAAGCGGAGACGCCCACGTCCAATCAGTCGCCATGTGTCGGCCAAGGCCGCAGGCTGTTAGGGCCCGCGGCGCTCCGCCCTTGCCCTTTGGCTTCGCCGCTAAGCCAAGTCCGAGCTCGCCTTGGGCCCGGGGGCTACTGGCGGCGTTCTGGGAACGGGGTTCCCCAGACTTGCCTGCCTGTGGCCCGCGGTGTGGCTCCACCAGTGGCCCAGTACAGTCCGTCTTCATCAACCAAACACTCAAGACCCTCGCGAGGCGGACGACACAAGGCCTCCTCATGGGCGGCCTCACCAGGCAGGCTCGCGAGGGAGGCAGAGAGATCAAGGCAAAGGGTACCCCGCAAGGTTCCTATGATACAAGCCATGACGACCAAGGCCAGGCGCGCTCCAGGCGGGTACTAGCGTGCAGTGTCCTCGTTTCCCCTTTGGTGCTAAGGGGGCAAGCGCAGGCACGGAGTACCGAGGCATCATGCAAAGGTTTCCATATCGGTGCAACAAGACCAAGACCAGCAGGACGGCAGGACGGAGGTCATCGTGTAGCCCAAGATGGCGTCACCACCAGCGCCTTTGGCAGGCAAAGACCACCTTTAGTCAGGATAGCTTGTACTAGTTGTCCCCTTTCAAAATGGCCGTTGTTGGATCCCTTCCCGCTCAATATTTGGGAAGAGGACCAGGTCCTCTATAAATAGGGATAGCCACCACAGTAGAAAGGGACAAGTCAAGTTCATCTACACACCACACCGGCTGCTGTTCATCATCAGCCCAAGAGGCAATCCACCACCACCACACACGATTAGGGTATTACACCACAACGATGGCCCGAACCTGTATAAATCTTGTGTTTTTTGTGTTGTGAGTTCATCGATCTAGCTTAGGGATCGCGGCGAGGCTAAGGGCGTGTTTCGGTAGGGGGAAATCTTCGTGCGCACCCCAGTGTTCGAACCTTAAGGGTTTTTGATGAGGACATGACTACCTTGGATATGACCAAAAATATTGCATATATGCATATTTGTCAGGTGATTTCTAGTGCAAACTATTCAATAATCTATTTATGTTATCCAGAACAAAAATACTTCACACACTTTTGTGTTTTGTCTAATTGCAGGTGTATGGGACATTTGTACAATCCACATATGAAGATAAGGAAGAAAGAGATGTTTATTTGCTGTCCAAAAAGTTCTCTCACGTCACTTTTGGCCCAAGAGAAGATAGAGTCCAAGTCTCTCACGTTCTGGATTCAGATTCGGACTGCACAGACACACCTGACTCAAAACGCACACAAGTTTTTCATACGGACTCCGAATTGGGTGATTCTTTTTTTTGTTGGAAAATAGATTTCGTGCACTTTCCAACCCAATTGGAATCACCTTCAAATTCGTCCGGAGCGTTGAGTTGTGGACGAAACAATCTGATGCTGCAGCAGAATCCGAGTCAAACTACAAGTCCAAAGGTGTTACATCACCTCCACTTGGGCCCATTGGCCTTGTACGACCTAGATTTAGTTTTAGGCTGCCTTGGGACGTCCTCCCACCTCCTTGGGCGCCACCCCTTGCTCCTATATAAGTAGATCCATCTAGTAGCTTTTCCTTGGGATTTGTTTAGTTAAAAGTTAGCCATTGCAACTTCGTGTACTTCGTTTGTGTCCAACGACCAGACCAAGACCGCTTACGGATCCCCACCATTATCAATACCTCATATATATTTGCAATATTCAGATTACTTTATCATATTCTTGCTCGTTCTTCGATTGCTTGCAGGAATAGACCTTCGTGGTCAGGCTGACCGTGCTTCTCGCATCGTCAGTAACCTCAGGAGATTGGTTTAGCGATTGCTAAGGCGCAACGTCGTGCACGTTTGTAGTCGGATCGTCAAAGTCGTCTCCACCAAATCGATAGTTATCATCTCATCGAAAGATCGGGACACCCTCGCCTCTATCAAGTGGTATCAGTTTTCAGGTTGCTCGGTGAGAATTTCCAGTTTTCCTAGATTAGATTTATTTTCTTACCTATTGTCCAAGAAAAAGCCACAAAAAAGAGTTAGATCTATTCATCCTTGGTCCAAGCCAGTCTGAGCCTTTGCAATTTTCTTTTCATTGCTTGCATAGTTGAATTATCGGTTGCATCGTCGTGTCTAGTCGCTGGTCTTAGCGTCTAGTTCCTTTAGAGTTTCGAGTTCTGTTCACATTAGTCACGCCGCCGCTGCATCATTATCCCTTCCGCTGTCCACCATCCCATCTATTAATTTCCACCACGTGCTATGCACTGTTCATTGTCATAATCATAGTTGAGGTCATTCACATCTTCGCCTGATCCAATCTGCATCTTATCTAGTTTGTCTTGAAAAAAAAAGATAGAGAAAAAAAAGAGAAAAAAAGAAAAAAAAAGAAAAAGAGAGAGAAGAAGAAGAAAAAAAAGCGTGAGAAAAAAAGAGAGAAGAAAAAAAATTGGATCTATCTAGAATCAATCTCGTACCTGAATTCGGATTGGAATCTGTTTTGCGCACTGTTCAGTAAAACAGGTGTATCTTCCTCATACGAAGTCCGTTTTGGCTCCGTGAATACTCAAATTGAAGCTAGCGACGAGCTGCATCTAAATAGTTGCAGAAGCTAGTTCAATATTTGACACCTCAAAATCGGCATCTAAATAGGCCTTTTTGCCCTCCGAAGTTCATGAACACAGCTTGTTCCAATTTTTCAGGCCAGTTTTAGAATTCTTTGACTCCTCATATCAACTCGGAATTGAGTGATTCTTTTTGCATTGGAAAGCTTGAGTTAATAGCATTCTTTGAAAGAATTTATCAGAAAATTGTCTTAAACTTTTCAAGAGGAAAGTTGGAGAGAGAGTTGTTGTATATCCTGCTTGGCAGTTGTTTTTCATCATTATCTTCACTGCCGTTGTGATATTCACTTATATCTTGCTGTCAAGAGCTACTTAGTATCCTTCATTGATGCTAGTTGTGCTACGCCGTGACCTCATTAGTGTTCTAGGCTCGCGTCTCTAGTCCGGTCTAGCCTAGGACCAGCACAGTACCGTCGTTGAGCGTTTATTCAACATTGCATCTTTGAATTGATTATTGCTAATCTTTTGCTACCATATATAGCCATCCCAGCTCCACATATTTCTACGCCGTGTATACGTACGTTCCCCTGGCAATCGCTTTACTCAATATTCGGAGTTACTTGACACTGCTGGTTGCCGATCACCGCCTGCTGCATGGTATGAACTTGTAAGACATTGATATTTGCTTTACTGTGAGCATTTTACCACCACATCCTAGTAGTTATGGGAACATTATTTTTGGGTTTTGTTTCTTGTTCTACTAATCATGACAGGATCCAGAGTCAATTCATGGGCTTTGTCGATCGCGGGAGACGTGCCACCACCTTTGCAAATACCACAACCGTCACGAGAGGTGCACAAACATCCAAATGCACATGATCAGGTTAATGTATCTATACCACCATTTAATGGCCGTTTTAAACCTGCTTTATATATTGAATGGGAGTTCGACATAAAAAATATATTTGCTTCCCATAATTTCAATGAACATAAAAAGGTTAAGGTTGCGGTTGGTTCTTTCACTGGTTATGCTTTGGTTTGGTGGAGTGAATATTGTCGGTTACACCCTGATTATATACCTACTACTTGGGATGATTTGAAACTTGCCATGCGACATACTTTCGTCCCTGCTTATTATACTCGTGACATGATTAAGAAGTTGTAACACTTAAAACAAGGTAGTGAAACTGTAACAAAATATTATGATGATTTACAAACTACCTTGTTGCATTCCTCTTTAGAAGAAAGTGAAGATGATTTTATGGATAGATTTTGGGGAGGATTAAACCGTGATATTCAAGAGATACTAATTCATGAAGAGTGTTATCCTATGGACCATTTGTTTCATCTTGCTTGCAAAGCTGAACAGGAAATAAAACGACGTGTTGGCCACGAGGAGAACAAGCGCACGGTGCACATTCCAAGAGTTGATATGATTGTTCCTTCAACTACTAAGCATACTATGACAACCACATCCGTTGTTGTCAGGACTACATCACCTCCACCGTGTGACACATCGCCCCCGAGAGTGGCTACATCATCTGAGTTGATCATAAGAGGTAATGACAAAGGTACTGATCTTCCATCTCTACATGAGAATGATGAATGCCTTGTCAATTTGAATGCACCATCTGATGAGCTACCCCACTACTTTGATCACACCACCTATTTTAGAGGACTACGTTGATAATTTGACTTTGCCATGTGATCAAACAACTGAAATACCAACAATTTTGAATGCACCCATTGAATTAACTATTGATGCAAAAGAACCAATGTTTAATCATTTTGATATGACCTCTAATCTTGGTGATGATTCTGTGTTGAATGACTTATTGCATGTTTGCGTATTTAAGCATGTTGTAGCATGTAAATTTGATGCAAGTAAGGTTTATTCACCAATGTTGGGATGGTTTAATGATGAACATTGTCAATCTTTTGAAATGAATAAGAGCTTCACTTATATGTGCAAACTGAGTTGCAATATTTTCATGCCTTCTACTTCTTGTGCTAATTTTTTGGCTTTAGATTTTATGAACTATGCAAGTTACTCATCTATTCATGTGTCATATATGCAAAAATCAAGGGAAGTAAAAATGGATGACATATACATATACAAAATGTACACCTTGTCTCTTTTGTTAGCCACATTTCAGATTAAGCAACGCCGAGGACGGCTTTATTTTCAAGAAGGGGAGGATGATGAGGACGTGACTACCTTGGATATGACCAAAAATATTGCATATATGCATATTTGTCAGGTGATTTCTAGTGCAAACTATTCAATAATCTATTTATGTTATCCAGAACAAAAATACTTCACACACTTTTGTGTTTTGTCTAATTGCAGGTGTATGGGACATTTGTACAATCCACATATGCAGATAAGGAAGAAAGAGATGTTTATTTGCTGTCCAAAAAGTTCTCTCACGTCACTTTTGGCCCAAGAGAAGATAGAGTCCAAGTCTCTCACGTTCTGGATTCAGATTCGGACTGCACAGACACACCTGACTCAAAACGCACACAAGTTTTTCATACGGACTCCGAATTGGGTGATTCTTTTTTTTTGTTGGAAACTAGATTTCGTGCACTTTCCAACCCAATTGGAATCACCTTCAAATTCGTCCGGAGAGTTGAGTTGTGGACGAAACAATCTGATGCTGCAGCAGAATCCGAGTCAAACTACAAGTCCAAAGGTGTTACATCACCTCCACTTGGGCCCATTGGCCTTGTACGACCTAGATTTAGTTTTAGGCTGCCTTGGGACGTCCTCCCACCTCCTTGGCCTCCACCCCTTGCTCCTATATAAGTAGATCCATCTAGTAGCTTTTCCTTGGGATTTGTTTAGTTAAAAGTTAGCCAACGCAACTTCGTGTACTTCGTTTGTGTCCAACGACCAGACCAAGACCGCTTACGGATCCCCACCATTATCAATACCTCATATATATTTGCAATATTCAGATTGCTTTATCATATTCTTGCTCGTTCTTCGATTGCTTGCAGGAATAGACCTTCGTGGTCAGGCTGACCGTGCTTCCGGCATCGTCAGTAACCTCAGGAGATTGGTTTAGCGATTGCTAAGGCGCAACATCGTGCACATTTGTAGTCGGATCGTCAAAGTCGTCTCCACCAAATTGATAGTTATCATCTCATCGAAAGATCGGGACACCCTCGCCTCTATCAGTTTTGCCGGAACCTGATATCCGACACTTTGTGAGAATGCTCAAATTTACATCTTCGCGCAATTCTCACAATGTCCAATTTGATCTTTATGACAAATCTTATACTATGGACTTAGAAGATTTTACTACTGCTTGTAAACTCCCACAGTGGGGCAATGTTAATGAATCTCGTAAATCTGAATATAAAGACTTTCTTGCTAGTATCATTGTGGGAGAATCCAGAGAAATAGCACAAGCTACCATAGGGAGCATTCATTTTCCTGCTATATATTATTTTGCTCTCTTCATAGGTAGATGCATTAACGGTAAAGATGAAGCTTGCCACATGTGTGTTCCAGATCTTAGTGTTCTCAAGAGTGCTGTATTATGTGATAAACAATACAACTTGGGTGCAATTGTTGCATGCAGGTTGTATAATAATGGTTCAATTGGAGACTTGTTTGGTGGGATTTATGCAACCCGTGTAGCTAATTTTCTTGAGATACCCATAGATGAAGGGGATATGGAGTTGCCCCCTGCTTATTTAGATTATGACGCCATGGTTAGCCATCAGTTTCTTGAGAGGAATGAACAATTTCTCCAATACTGACTAATCTTTGTCAGACGTCGCACTGTCCATATTGCTCTCCCTGCTCCTGGTTTATTTGACTTTCAGGCAAAAAGGAGATATTTTATAACCAGGGAGGAGGCGAACAAGTACGAGAGGAGGACGGAGGCAGCCCGCCTCCAAGCTGCAGCTCATGAGGCAATGGCTGTTGCATCTCAGTACGACCCCAGCTACCACTTTGATCCATCCAACTTAGGCCAAAAGCCTAATCTTGGGGGAGTACATATTTCTCACCGACATTACATTCATGTTCACACACTCATTCTAGTTGTCGGTGCGCATACTTTTTCATTATACTATCCATGCTAGTTTATTTTCCTTTTCTAGCTTTCTTCTTGTGTGTTTGAAAACCTTAAGAAAAAAACCAAAAAATTAGTTGTAGCTTTTAGCTAGTTTACCTTCCACGCCTGTGGTAGTGGTAATTAAAAGAAAACTCAAAAATATTTCTCTTTCTTCTTTTGCTTGTTGGGAGCTTTCCCGTGTAAATAGTTTTATTTCTTTTCTTTTCTTTGGGGGTCGAGAGGAAAAGACCATGATGAAAATGTTGAGTGGCTCTCATATGCATTATTGTTTATTTAATCAAGAGCCCATATTACCTTGTCTTCTCCCTTGAATTGAATGCTTGCAGATTCCAGCTTAGTCCAATGCACGTGCACTATTATTATTATCCACACCGTTCGGTCGTGCAAGTGAATGGCAATAATGACGATATATGATGGACTGATTGAGATGAGAGAAGCTGGTATGAACTCAACCTCTCTTGTTTTTGTAAATATGATTAGTTCATCGTTCCTGATTCAGCCTATTATGAATAAACATGTTTGCAATGACAATTAGAGATTATAGTTGCTTATGCCATGCTTAATTAGCTAGGAGCTTATAATGGTTTACCTTGCGTGCCAACATGCTATTAAAATGGTTGTGATGTGGTATGATAGGGTGGTATCCTCCTTTGAATGATTCGAGTGACTTGACTTGGCACATGTTCACGCATGTAGTTGAAACAAAATCAACATAGCCTCCACGATATTTATGTTCATGGTGGATTATATTGTACTCATGCTTGCACTCAGTGTTGATTAATTTTAATGCATGTTCATGGTTGTTATCGCTCTCTAGTTGGTCGCTTCCCAGTCTCTTTTCTAGCCTTCACTTCTACCAAGCGGGAATACTGCTTGTGCATCCAAAATCCATAAACCCCAAAGTTATTCCATATGAGTCCATCATACCTTCCTATATGCGGTATTTACCTGCCGTTCCAAGTAAATTTGTATGTGCCAACTCCAAAACTTCAAATGAAATTCTGTTTTCTATGCTCGAACGGCTCATGTATCAACTAGGGTTGTCTGTATCTTCCATGCTAAGCGGGTTATTCTCAAGAGGAGTGGACTCCGCTCCTCACTCACGAGAAAATGGCTGGTAACCGGGATACCCAGTCCCATGCTCAAATCAAATCAAAATAATTGCAAATAAAACTCCCCCAGGATTGTTGTTAGTTGGAGGCACCCGTTGTTTCGGGCAAGCCATGGATTGATGCTTGTTGGTGGAGGGGGAGTATAAACTTTACCATTCTGATATAGGGTGGAACCCTAGATGGATGATCTTTCACGTTTGGAGTGGATCCTACGGGGAATCACGAAGAACACATGGAAGCACAAAGGGGAAACACGGGGAAAACGAGAGGGAGAATCACTAAACCGACATAGAATCAATCACACGAGTGCTAGATCACCGACAACATAGAGTGACATAAGATCCACAATCAACCAAGGTAAGGATACAAAGGAACAGTTCTTCTCCGTACGGAGGTCTTGATGGTCTTCCCTAGAAAGGGGTCTTGAATCCGCTTGGGGGATCTTCTCCGAAGAGGTCCTGAGCTCCGAGGAGAAGTAGCCAAGTGGATGAGCAAGGCTCTCACACAAAATTTGAGCTAAACCTATGCTACACGTACCAGGAGGTGGGGCGTCCTATTTATAGTCTTAGTGCAAATGGAAGTCAAAACGAAGGGGTACAAGGGCTCCAGCCCGCAGGCGCGGTCACTCAGTTGTCGGTCGTCTGGACGGTGTCGGACATCCGGAGGCTCGGGATGGTCCGGACGTCCGGTCAGGCTCGGGCGTCCGTAGAATCAGCTCTGTCGTGGGCGCGTCGGACGTCCGGAGGGGGTCGGTCGTCCGGAGCTTCGTGACGGTCCGGACGTCCGGAAGTCGTCGGTCGTCCGTAGATTCGGTTCGGGCGTGCATCGGTCGGACGTCCGGTGGTCTCGGTCGTCCGTAGATTTGGTTCAGATGCTCAGCTGTCGGACGTCCGTAGGGCATCGGTCGTCCGTGGCCTGGGAGTCTGATGAGGACATGACTACCTTGGATATGACCAAAAATATTGCATATATGCATATTTGTCAGGTGATTTCTAGTGCAAACTATTCAATATTCTATTTATGTTATCCAGAACAAAAATACTTCACACACTTTTGTGTTTTGTCTAATTGCAGGTGTATGGGACATTTGTACAATCCACATATGAAGATAAGGAAGAAAGAGATGTTTATTTGCTGTCCAAAAAGTTCTCTCACGTCACTTTTGGCCCAAGAGAAGATAGAGTCCAAGTCTCTCACGTTCTGGATTCAGATTCGGACTGCACAGACATACCTGACTCAAAACGCACACAAGTTTTTCATACGGACTCCGAATTGGGTGATTCTTTTTTTGTTGGAAACTAGATTTCGTGCACTTTCCAACCCAATTGGAATCACCTTCAAATTTGTCCGGAGCGCTGAGTTGTGGACGAAACAATCTGATGCTGCAGCAGAATCCGAGTCAAACTACAAGTCCAAAGGTGTTACATCACCTCCACTTGGGCCCTTTGGCCTTGTACGACCTAGATTTAGTTTTAGGCTGCCTTGGGACGTCCTCCCACCTCCTTGGCCGCCACCCCTTGCTCCTATATAAGTACATCCATCTAGTAGCTTTTCCTTGGGATTTGTTTAGTTAAAAGTTAGCCATTGCAACTTCGTGTACTTCGTTTGTGTCCAACGACCAGACCAAGACCGCTTACGGATCCCCACCATTATCAATACCTCATATATATTTGCAATATTCAGATTGCTTTATCATATTCTTGCTCGTTCTTCGATTGCTTGCAGGAATAGACCTTCGTGGTCAGGCTGACCGTGCTTCCGGCATCGTCAGTAACCTCAGGAGATTGGTTTAGCGATTGCTAAGGCGCAACGTCGTGCACGTTTGTAGTCGGATCGTCAAAGTCGTCTCCACCAAATCGATAGTTATCATCTCATCGAAAGATCGGGACACCCTCGCCTCTATCAAGTGGTATCAGTTTTCAGGTTGCTCGGTGAGAATTTCCAGTTTTTCCTAGATTAGATTTATTTTCTTACCTATTGTCCAAGAAAAAGCCACAAAACAAAAGTTAGATCTATTCATCCTTGGTCCAAGCCAGTCTGAGCCTTTGCAATTTTCTTTTCATTGCTTGCATAGTTGAATTATCGGTTGCATCGTCGTGTCGAGTTGCTGGTCTTAGTGTCTAGTTCCTTTAGAGTTTCGAGTTCTGTTCACATTAGTCACGCAGCCGCTGCATCATTATCCCATCCGCTGTCCACCATCCCATCCACCAATTTCCACCACGTGCTACGCACTGTTTATTGTCATAATCATAGTTGAGGTCACTCACATCTTCGCCAGATCGAATCTGCATCTTATCTAGTTTGTCTTGGAAAGAGGGAGAAAAAGAAGATAAAGAAAAAAAAGAGAGAAAAAAGGAAAGAAAAAAAAGAAAAAGAGGGAGAAGAAAAAGAAAAAAAAAGCGTGAGAAAAAAAAGAGAGAAGAAAAAAAATTGGATCTATCTAGAATCAATCTCGTACCTGAATTCGGATTGGAATCTGTTTTGCGCACTGTTCAGTAAAACAGGTGTATCTTCCTCATACGAAGTCCGTTTTGGCTCCGTGAGTACTCAAATTGAAGATAGCGACGAGCCGCATCTAAATAGTTGCAGAAGCTAGTTCAATATTTGACACCTCAAAATCGGCTTCTAAATAGGTCTTTTTGCCCTCTGAAGTTCGTGAACACAGCTTGTTCCAATTTTTCAGGCCAGTTTTAGAATTCTTTGACTCCTCATATCAACTCGGAATTGAGTGATTCTTTTTGCATTGGAAAGCTTGAGTTAGTGGCATTCTTTGAAAGAATTTATCAGAAAATTGTCTCAAACTTTTCAAGAGGAAAGTTGGAGAGAGAGTTGTTGTATATCCTGCTTGGCAGTTGTTTTTCATCATTATCTTCACTGCCGTTGTGATCTTCACTTATATCTTGCTGTCAAGAGCTACTTAGTATCCTTCATTGATGCTAGTTGTGCTACGCCGTGACCTCATTAGTGTTCTAGGCTCGCGTCTCTAGTCCGGTCTAGCCTAGGACCAGCACAGTACCGTCGTTGAGCGTTTATTCAACATTGCATCTTTGAATTGATTATTGCTAATCTTTTCTATCATATATAGCCAACCCAGCTCCACATATTTCTACACCGTGTATACGTACGCTCCCCTGGCAATCACTTTACTCAATATTCGGAGTTACTTGACACCGCTGGTTGCCGATCACCGCCTGCTGCATGGTAAGAACTTGTAAGACATTGATATTTGCTTTACTGTGAGCATTTTACCACCACATCCTAGTAGTTATAGGAACATTATTTTTGGGTTTTGTTTCTTATTCTACTAATCATGACAGGATCCAGAGTCAATTCATGGGCTTTGTCGATCGCGGGAGACGTGCCACCACCTTTGCAAATACCACAACCGTCACGAGAGGTGCACAAACATCCAAATGCACATGATCAGGTTAATGTATCTATACCACCATTTAATGGCCGTTTTAAACCTGCTTTATATATTGAATGGGAGTTCGACATAAAAAATATATTTGCTTCCCATAATTTCAATGAACATAAAAAGGTTATGATGAGGACATCAATACAATTGTTACACCCACAGCCCCTGCTGCTATACATACTGGACCAATTACTAGAGCTCGTGCACGCCAACTAAATTATCAGGTACTTTCGTTTCTTGGTAATGATTCTAATGTTCATGAGAATATGATGCTGCCTAAATTGGATACATTTGTTTTGCTTACAAATGAAGGGCCTAGCTTGGAGAAGGATGAACATTGGAGCAAGAACAAGCATGGAGATGATGGCATGCGCAAGGGGAACAAGAACGGAGTTACAAGTGATGATTTCAGGACTTTGAAGCCACCATAATGTGTGCATGAAGCCTTGGACGAAATATACAAGATGCCACTTCATAAATTTCGTCCCGAGGCTATTTTAGGTGTTGCGTCACCTTATTATTGGGCCAGGCCCATGTAATTTCGAAATACATAAGTATAGGCTATTTTTAGAGTCCGTATGTGTGGGGAAACAAGAGATAGGGTTGATTTCGGACCCCTCCACCAAGGGCCACGAAATCCACCCCCTCTTCCTTCATATATACAGCTCTTAGGGCATCGTTTAGACCTTGGGTTTTGTTTAGATTAAAAGTTCGCCATAGCTGCAACTTCGCGTACTTCGTTTGTGTTCAACGACCAGACAAAGGCGTCACAGAACCCCACCTTGATCAATAAAGCTTTCATCTTATATTCGCAATATCCAGATTGCAATCTCAGTTTCTTGCTTGTTCTTCGTTTGCTCGCAGGAAACAGACCCTCGTGGTCAGGTTGATCGTGCTCCGGCGTGGTCAATAACCTCTCGGAGTTGGTTTAGCGATTGCTAAGGCGCGACGTCCTCGCACGTTCGTAGTCGGATCGTCAAAGTCGACTTCCACCAAAGCGAAATCCACCATCTCATCGAAAGACGGGACACCTTTGCCTCTATCACTTAACCTTGCCGCTGTTGTTGAACCATTGGATGTAGTAAGGATGTGGATGTGGTCTTGTGGTGAGAGAAAGCTTCTCCACCATCTCCATGCTAGCCAAGTTGTTGCAGCTCCCTCCGTCTATGATGACGCGCACAGAACGTTCCTTCACAACTCCCTTGGTATGGAACAAATTGTGCCTCTGATTTTGCTCAGCTTGTGTGACCTGCACACTCAAAACATGTTGAGCAACTAAACATTCATACCTGTCAGCGTCTTCAGGAGCCATGTATTGCGTCTCATGATCAGAATCATCTCCACCATGTTCTTCACGTGTAATAAGAGCCAAAGTCTCCTCATCATAGTCACTAGCGGACTCATATCCACCATCCGCGGTAGCAATCATCACACGCGGAGATTTGCATTCTCTCGCATAATGACCTCCTCCCTTACAACGACGACAAATAATATCACTTGTGTGCCCTGTCGATGCCATGGAAGAAGAAGAACGCTGTGCAGGCCCCGCAGGTGCGCTCTTGGCAGATAATGGTGGTTGTGCCTGTTTTCTTGTATCACGGCTGGAGGTGGCACCGGATGGAGGTGCTGGTGCAGTTGAAGTAGAAGATGCACGTGGTGTCCATGATGAAGGTCGGCCTGCAGAAAAGTTAGTTCGCCCCAATGCTTGTCGATCCTGCACTTCACGTTCAGCTTTACAAGCAAGATGGAATAAACGAGTGATATTAGTATACTCCTTATAGTCTAGAATGGTCTGAATCTCTCTATTTAATCCACCCAGAAAACGTGCAAGCATAGCTTCATTCTCCTCAACAATACCACATCTAATCATGCCAGTTTGTAATTCCTGATAATATTCTTCTACAGAATTTTTTCCTTGTCTTAAACGCTGCAATTTTTGAAGCAATTCACGTTGATAATATGGTGGAACCCAACGCGTACGCATAGCAGTTTTCAAAGCAGCCCAAGTTGTTGGAATAGGATACAATCTACAATGTTCAGACCACCATACACATGCAAAACTAGTGAAAGCACAAACAGCAGCAGCAACTCGTCTCTCCTCAGGATATTGTAAACATGTAAATCGTTGTTCAGTTTCTAACTCCCAAGTAAGATATATATCAGGAACATATCTACCCTCAAATGGTGGAATATTCAATTTCAGTTTAGGAATATGGACATCATCTCGTACCTGAGGTGGTGGTGCAGGCCTACCATTACGAATATATACCTGAGGTCGACCTGCTGGTGGTGGTACAGGTGGCTGCACGTAGTGTTGATTTTGATCAACCTCATCCTCATAGTCTCCCACATAATCATCCTCCTCCGCATCAGCAGCAGGAGCCACAGAAGTATCAACAGCAGCACCAACAGTTTGGCCAAACGCAAGAGGAACACGGCTTGCTCGGCGGAGGTCTGCTTCGCGACGTGGAGGTAGTCGTTGTTGTTGTTGTTGTTGTTGGAGAGGTGCGTTAGCTGCAGCGGGTGGTGGTGGTGGAAGACGCG
The DNA here is from genome assembly GCF_002162155.2 of Triticum dicoccoides. Lineage (NCBI taxonomy): Eukaryota > Viridiplantae > Streptophyta > Magnoliopsida > Poales > Poaceae > Triticum > Triticum dicoccoides. The sequence goes on from NW_021280022.1 coordinate 74,269, forward strand.
CGAGCAATTCATTAAACTTGTTATCGAGCTTTGTTTCGAACGTCTTCTCAAAGTGATGAGGACATGACTACCTTGGATATGACCAAAAATATTGCATATATGCATATTTGTCAGGTGATTTCTAGTGCAAACTATTCAATAATCTATTTATGTTATCCAGAACAAAAATACTTCACACACTTTTGTGTTTTGTCTAATTGCAGGTGTATGGGACATTTGTACAATCCACATATGAAGATAAGGAAGAAAGAGATGATTATTTGCTGTCCAAAAAGTTCTCTCACGTCACTGTTGGCCCAAGAGAAGATAGAGTCCAAGTCTCTCACGTTCTGGATTCAAATTCGGACTGCACAGACACACCTGACTCAAAACGCACACAAGTTTTTCATACGGACTCCGAATTGGGTGATTCTTTTTTTGTTGGAAACTAGATTTCATGCACTTTCCGACCCAATTGGAATCACCTTCAAATTCGTCCGGAGCGTTGAGTTGTGGACGAAACAATCTGATGCTGCAGCAGAATCCGAGTCAAACTACAAGTCCAAAGGTGTTACATCACCTCCACTTGGGCCCATTGGCCTTGTACGACCTAGATTTAGTTTTAGGCTGCCTTGGGACGTCCTCCCACCTCCTTGGCCACCACCCCTTGCTCCTATATAAGTAGATCCATCTAGTAGCTTTTCCTTGGGATTTGTTTAGTTAAAAGTTAGCCATTGCAACTTCGTGTACTTCGTTTGTGTCCCACGACCAGACCAAGACCGCTTCCGGATCCCCACCATTATCTATACTTCATATATATTCGCAATATTCAGATTGCTTTATCATATTCTTGCTCGTTCTTCGATTGCTTGCAGGAATAGACCTTCGTGGTCAGGTTGATCGTGCTCCAGCGTGGTCAATAACCTCTCGGAGTTGGTTTAGCGATTGCTAAGGCGCAACGTCGTGCACGTTTGTAGTCGGATCGTCAAAGTCGTCTCCACCAAATCGATAGTTATCATCTCATCGAAAGATCGGGACACCCTCGCCTCTATCAAGTGGTATCAGATTTCCAGGTTGCTCGGTGAGATTTTACAGTTTTTCGTAGTTTAGATCGAGTCTGTTCTTCATACCTACAGTCCACGAAAAAGCCACAAAAAAAATTAGGGTTAGTTCATCATATCCGAACCAATCTGAGCCTTTGCATAATCTTTTTAGGGTTTTGCTTTGTTGAATTTGCGGTTGCATCGTCGTGTCTAGTTGTTGGTCTTAGAGTCTAGTCTTTTAGAGTTTCGAGTTCTGGTCATAAGTTGTCACGCCGCCGCCGCACCATCATCATCACCCCTGCCATCTACCACCACCGCTTATCCGCCACCGCTTCGAATCCGTATCCATATACCACCACAGCTGTCATATACCACCACCGCTGCCATCTACCACCATATATCCACCACCAATCCGAGTTCTTGTCATATTAGGTTTGTTTTCGAGATCCATCTAGATTCCGATTCGTGTTTCCTTGCCGGAGTAGGTTTCGGAAAAAAAAAAAGTCGGGTAGCCACGCTCCGTTTAGGCCCAAAATTTTTCGAAAACGCATTTTTCGAAAAAATTTCTGGCTATCCTATTTTTAGGTGTTTCTGAGTGTTTTGAGACAGGTGCCATTATAGGAAGTTTTTTTTGACCCGTTTCCAGTTTTTGGGTCCGGACAGTCAAAAAAAAAAATTGGTCAAAAAAATTTCGTGCCCATCCTGTCAGTTTGAGCTAAGAAGAGTTTTGAGACACTCGCCATTATAGTGATTTTTCGCAAAAAAAAAAGCAGCGCAAAAAAAAAGAGCGCATAAAAAAAAGAGCGAAAAAAAAATTCCTGAGTGTGCTTTTCCCTTGTTTACGTGCCGCGCCGTGATTTTGTTAGTGTTCTAGGCTTGCGTCTCTAGCACAGTCTAGCCTAGGACCAGCACAGTACCGTCGTTGAGCGTTTATTCAACTTTGCATCTCTGAATTGATTATTGCTGACCCTTTTTGCTACCATATTATAAGCCTTCCCAGCTCCACATACATCTACGTCGTGCGTTTGACTCTCCCTGGTAATCGCTCTATCCAAGCTTTGAGAGTTTTTGACTACAACGGTTGCCGATCACCGCCTGCTGCTGGGTAAGAACTGGTAAGAATTTGAGATTTGCTTGACGGATTTGTGACACCCACCACCACCACTTGTTCGTAGTCTGTAGGATCATATTCTTGTGTGTTTCTATTGCTGCTAACCATGCCAGGATCACAAGCCGACGAGATTGACTGGGAGAATTTATCGAACAAGGAGCTTCATGATAAGTTTCAGCAAATGATGACTGAACAGGTGCAAGATGTGCTGAACAATTTTGAAGAGGCCATGGAGAAGATCACTGGCTTTGAGAAGACGTTCGAAACAAAGCTCGATAACAAGTTTAATGAATTGCTCGCGCGTCTTCCACCACCACCACCCGCTGCAGCTAACGCACCTCTCCAACAACAACAACAACAACGACTACCACCACGTCGCGAAGCAGACCTCCGCCGAGCAAGCCGTGTTCCTCTTGCGTTTGGCCAAACTGTTGGTGCTGCTGTTGATACTTCTGTGGCTCCTGCTGCTGATGCGGAGGAGGATGATTATGTGGGAGACTATGAGGATGAGGTTGATCAAAATCAACACTACGTGCAGCCACCTGTACCACCACCAGCAGGTCGACCTCAGGTATATATTCGTAATGGTAGGCCTGCACCACCACCTCAGGTACGAGATGATGTCCATATTCCTAAACTGAAATTGAATATTCCACCATTTGAGGGTAGATATGTTCCTGATATATATCTTACTTGGGAGTTAGAAACTGAACAACGATTTACATGTTTACAATATCCTGAGGAGAGACGAGTTGCTGCTGCTGTTTGTGCTTTCACTAGTTTTGCATGTGTATGGTGGTCTGAACATTGTAGATTGTATCCTATTCCAACAACTTGGGCTGCTTTGAAAACTGCTATGCGTACGCGTTGGGTTCCACCATATTATCAACGTGAATTGCTTCAAAAATTGCAGCGTTTAAGACAAGGAAAAAATTCTGTAGAAGAATATTATCAGGAATTACAAACTGGCATGATTAGATGTGGTATTGTTGAGGAGAATGAAGCTATGCTTGCACGTTTTCTGGGTGGATTAAATAGAGAGATTCAGACCATTCTAGACTATAAGGAGTATACTAATATCACTCGTTTATTCCATCTTGCTTGTAAAGCTGAACGTGAAGTGCAGGATCGACAAGCATTGGGGCGAACTAACTTTTCTGCAGGCCGACCTTCATCATGGACACCACGTGCATCTTCTACTTCAACTGCACCAGCACCTCCATCCGGTGCCACCTCCAGCCGTGATACAAGAAAACAGGCACAACCACCATTATCTGCCAAGAGCGCACCTGCGGGGCCTGCACAACGTTCTTCTTCTTCCATGGCATCAACAGGGCACACAAGTGATATTATTTGTCATCGTTGTAAGGGAGGAGGTCATTATGCGAGAGAATGCAAATCTCCGCGTGTGATGATTGCTACCGCGGATGGTGGATATGAGTCCGCTAGTGACTATGATGAGGAGACTTTGGCTCTTATTACACGTGAAGAACATGGTGGAGATGATTCTGATCATGAGACGCAATACATGGCTCCTGAAGACGCTGACAGGTATGAATGTTTAGTTGCTCAACGTGTTTTGAGTGTGCAGGTCACACAAGCTGAGCAAAATCAGAGGCACAATTTGTTCCATACCAAGGGTGTTGTGAAGGAACGTTCTGTGCGCGTCATAATAGACGGAGGGAGCTGCAACAACTTGGCTAGCATGGAGATGGTGGAGAAGCTTTCTCTCACCACAAGACCACATCCACATCCTTACTACATCCAATGGTTCAACAACAGCGGCAAGGTTAAGGTAACACGTACTGTTCGTGTGCATTTTAGTATCTCTACATATGCTGATTATGTTGATTGTGATGTGGTACCTATGCAAGCATGTTCCTTATTACTTGGTAGACCATGGCAATTTGATAAAAATTCTGTACACCATGGTAGAAACAATCACTATACTCTTGTTCATAAGGATAAAAATATTACTTTGCTTCCTATGACTCCTGATTCCATTTTGAAAGATGATATTAATAGAGCTAATAAAGCAAAACAGGAGACGAATAAGAGTGAAAATCAGACTGTGGCAAAAGAATTTGAGCAACAAATGAAGCCTAACAATAAACCATCCAGTGTTGCTTCTGAAATTAAATTGAAAAGTGCATGTTTATTTGCCACCAAATCTGATATTGATGAGCTAGATTTCGGCAAATCTGTTTGCTATGCTTTTGTGTGCAAAGAGGCATTATTTTCATTCGAGGACGTGCCTAACTCTTTGCCTCCTGCTGTCACTAACATTTTGCAGGAGTTCGCTGACGTTTTTCCACAAGACGTGCCACCGGGATTACCGCCTATTTGAGGGATTGAGCATCAGATTGACTTAATTCCCGGTGCTTCACTGCCAAACCGTGCACCATACCGTACCAATCCAGAGGAGACGAAGGAGATTATGCGCCAAGTACAAGAGCTTCTCGACAAAGGTTATATACGCGAATCCCTTAGTCCTTGTGCTGTTCCTATTATTCTAGTGCCGAAAAAGGATGGTACATCACGTATGTGTGTTGATTGTAGAGGCATTAATAATATTACTATTCGTTATCGTCATCCTATTCCTAGGCTAGATGATATGCTTGATGAATTGAGTGGTTCTACAATATTCTCCAAAGTTGATTTGCGTAGTGGCTACCACCAAATTCGTATGAAATTGGGAGATGAATGGAAAATAGCATTTAAAACTAAGTTTGGATTATATGAGTGGTTAGTCATGCCTTTTGGGTTAACTAATGCACCTAGTACTTTCATGAGATTAATGAACGAAGTTTTACGTGCTTTCATTGGACGATTTGTGGTAGTTTACTTTGATGACATACTGATTTATAGCAGATCTTTGGAAGAACATTTGGAACATTTACGTGCTGTTTTTATTGCTCTACGTGATGCACGTTTGTTTGGTAACCTTGGGAAGTGCACCTTTTGCACCGACCGAGTATCTTTTCTTGGCTATGTTGTTACTCCACAGGGAATTGAAGTTGACAAAGCCAAGATTGAAGCTATTGAGAGTTGGCCGCAGCCCAAAACGGCCACACAAGTGAGGAGTTTTCTTGGCCTCGCTGGATTCTATAGGCGTTTTGTGAGAGATTTCAGCACCATTGCTGCACCTCTCAACGAGCTTACAAAGAAGGATGTGCCTTTTGTTTGGGGTACCGCACAGGAAGAAGCCTTCACGGTATTGAAAGATAAGTTGACACATGCTCCTTTACTCCAACTTCCTGATTTTAATAAGACTTTTGAGCTTGAATGTGATGCTAGTGGAATTGGATTAGGAGGTGTGTTATTACAAGATGGCAAACCTGTTGCATACTTTTCTGAAAAATTGAGTGGGCCTAGTTTGAATTATTCTACTTATGATAAAGAATTATATGCTCTTGTTCGGACTTTAGAAACATGGCAACATTATTTATGGCCCAAAGAGTTTGTTATACATTCTAATCATGAATCTTTGAAACATATTAAAAGTCAAGCTAAACTGAATCGTAGACATGCTAAATGGGTTGAATTCATTGAGACTTTCCCTTATGTCATTAAACACAAGAAGGGAAAAGAAAATGTTATTGCTGATGCATTGTCTCGTCGCTATACTATGCTTTCACAACTTGACTTCAAAATATTTGGTTTGGAGACCATCAAAGATCAATATGTGCATGATGCTGATTTTAAAGATGTAATGCAGAATTGTAAAGAAGGAAGAGTGTGGAACAAGTTTGTCGTTAACGATGGATTTGTGTTTCGTGCTAACAAGCTATGCATTCCGGCTAGCTCCGTTCGTCTTTTGTTGTTGCAGGAGGCGCATGGAGGAGGATTAATAGGACACTTTGGCGTGAAGAAGACGGAGGACGTACTTGCTACACATTTCTTTTGGCCAAAGATGAGACGGGATGTTGAGCGTTTTATTGCTCGATGCACTACATGTCAAAAAGCTAAGTCACGACTCAATCCTCATGGTTTATATATGCCTTTGCCTGTACCTAGTGTTCCTTGGGAGGATATATCTATGGACTTTGTTTTAGGTTTACCTCGAACAAAGAAGGGGAGGGATAGCATATTTGTTGTCGTGGATAGATTCTCGAAAATGGCACACTTTATACCATGTCATAAAAGCGATGATGCTGTTAATGTTGCTGATTTGTTCTTTCGTGAAATTATTCGCTTGCATGGTGTGCCAAATACTATTGTTTCAGATCGTGATACTAAATTTCTTAGCCACTTTTGGAGATGTTTATGGGCTAAGTTGGGGACTAAACTGTTTTTAGTACTACTTGTCACCCCCAAACTGATGGACAAACTGAAGTAGTCAATAGAACGTTGTCTACTATGCTTAGGGCTGTTTTGAAGAATAATAAGAAAATGTGGGAGGAATGCTTGCCTCATATTGAATTTGCTTATAATCGTTCATTGCATTCTACTACTAAGATGTGCCCTTTTGAAGTTGTGTATGGTTTCCTACCTCGTGCACCTATTGATTTGTTGCCTCTTCCATCTTCGGAGAAGGTTAATTTTGATGCTAAACAACATGCTGAATTGATTTTAAAAATGCATGAGTTAACTAAGGAAAACATTGAGCGTATGAATGCTAAATATAAACTTGCTGGAGATAAGGGTAGAAAACATGTTGTGTTTGCACCTGGAGATCTTGTTTGGTTACATTTGCGTAAGGATAGATTTCCTGATTTGCGCAAATCAAAGCTAATGCCACGTGCTAATGGTCCCTTTAAGGTGTTAGAGAAAATAAATGATAATGCATATAAACTTGAGTTGCCTGCAGATTTTGGGGTTAGTCCCACTTTTAACATTGCAGATTTGAAGCATTATGTGGGTGAGGAAGATGAACTTCCGTCGAGGACGACTTCATTTCAAGAAGGGGAGGATGATGAGGACATCAATACAATTGTTACACCCACAGCCCCTGCTGCTATACATACTGGACCAATTACTAGAGCTCGTGCACGCCAACTAAATTATCAGGTACTTTCGTTTCTTGGTAATGATTCTAATGTTCATGAGAATATGATGCTGCCTAAATTGGATACATTTGTTTTGCTTACAAATGAAGGGCCTAGCTTGGAGAAGGATGAACATTGGAGCAAGAACAAGCATGGAGATGATGGCATGCGCAAGGGGAACAAGAACGGAGTTACAAGTGATGATTTCAGGACTTTGAAGCCACCATAATGTGTTCATGAAGCCTTGGACGAAATATACAAGATGCCACTTCATAAATTTCGTCCCGAGGCTATTTTAGGTGCTGCGTCACCTTATTATTGGGCCAGGCCCATGTAATTTCGAAATACATAAGTATAGGCTATTTTTAGAGTCCGTATGTGTGGGGAAACAAGAGATAGGGTTGATTTCGGACCCCTCCACCAAGGGCCACGAAATCCACCCCCTCTTCCTCCATATATACAGCCCTTAGGGCATCGTTTAGACCTTGGGTTTTGTTTAGATTAAAAGTTCACCATAGCTGCAACTTCGCGTACTTCGTTTGTGTTCAACGACCAGACAAAGGCGTCACAGAACCCCACCTTGATCAATAAAGCTTTCATCTTATATTCGCAATATCCAGATTGCAATCTCAGTTTCTTGCTTGTTCTTCGTTTGCTCGCAGGAAACAGACCCTCGTGGTCAGGTTGATCGTGCTCCGGCGTGGTCAATAACCTCTCGGAGTTGGTTTAGCGATTGCTAAGGCGCGACGTCCTCGCACGTTCGTAGTCGGATCGTCAAAGTCGACTTCCACCAAAGCGAAATCCACCATCTCATCGAAAGACGGGACACCTTTGCCTCTATCATAGTGTTCCTTGGGAGGATATATCTATGGACTTTGTTTTAGGTTTACCTCGAACAAAGAAGGGGAGGGATAGCATATTTGTTGTCGTGGATAGATTCTCGAAAATGGCACACTTTATACCATGTCATAAAAGCGATGATGCTGTTAATGTTGCTGATTTGTTCTTTCGTGAAATTATTCGCCTGCATGGTGTGCCAAATACTATTGTTTCAGATCGTGATACTAAATTTCTTAGCCACTTTTGGAGATGTTTATGGGCTAAGTTGGGGACTAAACTGCTTTTTAGTACTACTTGTCACCCCCAAACTGATGGACAAACTGAAGTAGTCAATAGAACGTTGTCTACTATGCTTAGGGCTGTTTTGAAGAATAATAAGAAAATGTGGGAGGAATGCTTGCCTCATATTGAATTTGCTTATAATCGTTCATTGCATTCTACTACTAAGATGTGCCCTTTTGAAGTTGTGTATGGTTTCCTACCTCGTGCACCTATTTATTTGTTGCCTCTTCCATCTTCGGAGAAGGTTAATTTTGATGCTAAACAACGTGCTGAATTGATTTTAAAAATGCATGAGTTAACTAAGGAAAACATTGAGCGTATGAATGCTAAATATAAACTTGCTGGAGATAAGGGTAGAAAACATGTTGTGTTTGCACCTGGAGATCTTGTTTGGTTACATTTGCGTAAGGATAGATTTCCTGATTTGCGCAAATCAAAGCTAATGCCACGTGCTGATGGTCCCTTTAAGGTGTTAGAGAAAATAAATGATAATGCATATAAACTTGAGTTGCCTGCAGATTTTGGGGTTAGTCCCACTTTTAACATTGCAGATTTGAAGCATTATGTGGGTGAGGAAGATGAACTTCCGTCGAGGACGACTTCATTTCAAGATGGGGAGGATGATGAGGACATCAATACAATTGTTACACCCACAGCCCCTGCTGCTATACATACTGGACCAATTACTAGAGCTCGTGCACGCCAACTAAATTATCAGGTACTTTCGTTTCTTGGTAATGATTCTAATGTTCATGAGAATATGATGCTGCCTAAATTGGATACATTTGTTTTGCTTACAAATGAAGGGCCTAGCTTGGAGAAGTATGAACATTGGAGCAAGAACAAGCATGGAGATGATGGCATGCGCAAGGGGAACAAGAACGGAGTTACAAGTGATGATTTCAGGACTTTGAAGCCACCATAATGTGTGCATGAAGCCTTGGACGAAATATACAAGATGCCACTTCATAAATTTCATCCCGAGGCTATTTTAGGTGCTGCGTCACCTTATTATTGGGCCAGGCCCATGTAATTTCGAAATACATAAGTATAGGCTATTTTTAGAGTCCGTATGTGTGGGGAAACCAGAGATAGGGTTGATTTCGGACCCCTCCACCAAGGGCCACGAAATCCACCCCCTCTTCCGCCATATATACAGCCCTTAGGGCATCGTTTAGACCTTGGGTTTTGTTTAGATTAAAAGTTCGCCATAGCTGCAACTTCGCGTACTTCGTTTGTGTTCAACGACCAGACAAAGGCGTCACAGAACCCCACCTTGATCAATAAAGCTTTCATCTTATATTCGCAATATCCAGATTGCAATCTCAGTTTCTTGCTTGTTCTTCGTTTGCTCGCAGGAAATAGACCCTCGTTGTCAGGTAGATCATGCTCCGGCGTGGTCAATAACCTCTCGGAGTTGGTTTAGCGATTGCTAAGGCGCGACGTCCTCGCACGTTCGTAGTCGGATCGTCAAAGTCGACTTCCACCAAAGCGAAATCCACCATCTCATCAAAAGACGGGACACCTTTGCCTCTATCAGGTTAAGGTTGCGGTTGGTTCTTTCACTGGTTATGCTTTGGTTTGGTGGAGTGAATATTGTCGGTTACACCCTGATTATATACCTACTACTTGGGATGATTTGAAACTTGCCATGCGACATACTTTCGTCCCTGCTTATTATACTCGTGACATGATTAAGAAGTTGCAACACTTAAAACAAGGTAGTGAAACTGTAACAAAATATTATGATGATTTACAAACTACCTTGTTGCATTCCTCTTTAGAAGAAAGTGAAGATGATTTTATGGATAGATTTTGGGGAGGATTAAACTGTGATATTCAAGAGATACTAATTCATGAAGAGTGTTATCCTATGGACCATTTGTTTCATCTTGCTTGCAAAGCTGAACAGGAAATAAAACGACGTGTTGGCCACGAGGAGAACAAGCGCACGGTGCACATTCCAAGAGTTGATATGATTGCTCCTTCAACTACTAGGCATACTATGACAACCACATCCGTTGTTGTCAGGACTACATCACCTCCACCATGTGACACATCGCCCCCGAGAGTGGCTACATCATCTGAGTTGATCATAAGAGGTAATGACAAAGGTACTGATCTTCCATCTCTACATGAGAATGATGAATGCCTTGTCAATTTGAATGCACCATCTGATGAGCTACCCACTACTTTGATCACACCACCTATTTTAGAGGACTACGTTGATAATTTGACTTTGCCACGTGATCAAACAACTGAAATACCAACAATTTTGAGTGCACCCATTGAATTAACTATTGATGCAAAAGAACCAATGTTTAATCATTTTGATATGACCTCTAATCTTGGTGATGATTCTGTGTTAAATGACTTATTGCATATTTGCTTATTTAAGCATGTTGTAGCATGTAAATTTGATGCAAGTAAGGTTTATTCACCAATGTTGGGATGGTTTAATGATGAACATTGTCAATCTTTTGAAATGAATAAGAGCTTCACTTATATGTGCAAACTGAGTTGCAATATTTTCATGCCTTCTACTTCTTGTGCTAATTTTTTGGCTTTAGATTTTATGAACTATGCAAGTTACTCATCTATTCATGTGTCATATATGCAAAAATCAAGGGAAGTAAAAATGGATGACATATACATATACAACATGTACACCTTGTCTCTTTTGTTAGCCACATTTCAGATTAACCAACGCCGAGGACGGCTTTATTTTCAAGAAGGGGAGGATGATGAGGACATGACTACCTTGGATATGACCAAAAATATTGCATATATGCATATTTGTCAGGTGATTTCTAGTGCAAACTATTCAATATTCTATTTATGTTATCCAGAACAAAAATACTTCACACACTTTTGTGTTGTGTCTAATTGCAGGTGTATGGGACATTTGTACAATCCACATATGAAGATAAGGAAGAAAGAGATGTTTATTTGCTGTCCAAAAAGTTCTCTCACGTCACTTTTGGCCCAAGAGAAGATAGAGTCCAAGTCTCTCACGTTCTGGATTCAGATTCGGACTGCACAGACATACCTGACTCAAAACGCACACAAGTTTTTCATACGGACTCCGAATTGGGTGATTCTTTTTTTGTTGGAAACTAGATTTCGTGCACTTTCCAACCCAATTGGAATCACCTTCAAATTCGTCCGGAGCGCTGAGTTGTGGACGAAACAATCTGATGCTGCAGCAGAATCCGAGTCAAACTACAAGTCCAAAGGTGTTACATCACCTCCACTTGGGCCCTTTGGCCTTGTACGACCTAGATTTAGTTTTAGGCTGCCTTGGGACGTCCTCCCACCTCCTTGGCCGCCACCCCTTGCTCCTATATAAGTAGATCCATCTAGTAGCTTTTCCTTGGGATTTGTTTAGTTAAAAGTTAGCCATTGCAACTTCGTGTACTTCGTTTGTGTCCAACGACCAGACCAAGACCGCTTACGGATCCCCACCATTATCAATACCTCATATATATTTGCAATATTCAGATTGCTTTATCATATTCTTGCTCGTTCTTCGATTGCTTGCAGGTATAGACCTTCGTGGTCAGGCTGACCGTGCTTCCGGCATCGTCAGTAACCTCAGGAGATTGGTTTAGCGATTGCTAAGGCGCAACGTCGTGCACGTTTGTAGTCGGATCGTCAAAGTCGTCTCCACCAAATCGATAGTTATCATCTCATCGAAAGATCGGGACACCCTCGCCTCTATCAGAGTCGTCGGACGTCCGGGCTTGGTCGGACGTGTGATGCCTGTAGCTTCAGCAGCATCGCTTCTTCTTCTTCAACATGCTTGGGGTCCTCGCCGTCTTGGCTCTTGCTAGTAGACCCTTGGCTCACCTCCATGTACCTGATTACACATAGAGTCTCCGAATGAGGTAGTAGCCATGTCTCGTGAGTAGAAAGAGGGAGTTCGGAGAGGAGTGAGTTCACCTTATCTTCGATAGCCTTAGCTCGGGCTCTTGTCATGGGTCCAAGTGGTGTTGAGGGAGATGTAGGCACGTCCATGGGGATGAGCGAGGGATGCTCCGCATCATCTCCCCCCCTTGGGAGAGATCCGACCTCGGATCAAAAGGTGCATCACCACGGAAAGGTGCGAGGTCCTTGACGTTGAAGATGTCGCTCACATTGTACTTGCCTCGTGGTAGGTCGATCTTGTAGGCGTTGTCGTTGTAGCGTGCTAGAACCTTGAAAGGTCCATCGGCGCGAGGTAGAAGCTTGGACTTGCGTTCATTGGGGAAGCGGTCCTTGCGAAGATGTAGCCACACTAGATCACCAATGTTGAATACCATGGGTTGCTTGTTGATGTTGAGCTTGGTCGCTAGTCGTTGTACTTGGCGCTCGATGGCGTGCCTTGTATCTTCATGCATCTTCTTGATGTAGCTTGAACGAGCACTTGCGTCGAGGTTGGTTCGCTCTTGTAGAGGAAAAGGTAGAATGTCCAATGGGGACAAAGGGTTGAAGCCGTAGACGACCTCGAAGGGGGACTTGCCAGTCGTGGAATGTCTTGCACGGTTGTAGGCGTACTCGGTGATGGGTAGACACGCCTCCCACTCCTTGATGTTCTTCTAGATCAACATGCGAAGTAGAGTGGAGAGTGTACGGTTCATCACCTTCGTTTGGCCGTCGGTTTGAGGATGGTATGACGAAGAGAACAATAGCTTGATCCCGAGCTTGGCACATAGAGTCTTCCAAAAGTAACTCAAGAACTTGACGTCGCGGTCCGAGACAATCGTCTTTGGTACTCCATGAAGTCGCAAGATTTCCCTACAAAAGAGATTGGCAATATGTGAAGCATCGTCTATCTTGTTGCAAGGAATGAAATGTGCCATCTTAGAAAATCGGTCCACAACAACAAAGACGAAATCCTTGCCATTTTGAGTTCTAGGCAAACCAAGTACAAAATCCATGCTAATGTCTTCCCAAGGTTGATAAGGAATGGGAAGGGGCATGTAAAGACCATGGGATTGAGCTTTTGACTTAGCTTTGCGACATGTAGAGCAACGGTTGGTGAAGCGTGAGACATCATGAAACATCTTGGGCCAAAAGTAGTTCTTGGAGAGCGTGGTGAAAGTCTTGTCGCGTCCAAAGTGTCCCATTAGTCCGCCTCCATGAGCCTCTTGCAAAAGGAGCAAACGAAGAGAAGACTCGGGAATGCAAAGTTTGTTAGCTCTCATAAGATAATCATCCTTTATGTAGTATCATTCCCAAGACGTGTGTGTCAAACACTTAGCATAAGGAGTAGCAAAAGAAGGATCATGCTCATACAAGTCTTTTATATGCTCAAAACCAATAACATTCAACTCAAGTTTAGTGATAAGCGTGCATATGCTTGAAAGTGCATCTGCAACTACGTTTTCCTTACCCTTAATGTACTTGATCACATAAGGAAAAGATTCAATAAATTCACTCCATTTGGCATGACGCTTGTTCAACTTAGTTTGGCCTTTCAAGTACTTAAGCGTTTCATGATCGGTATGGATGACAAATTCATGAGGTCTAAGGTAATGTTCCCAAACATGTAGCACACGTACTAAAGCATACAATTCTTTGTCATAGATGGGATAATTGAGTTGAGCACCGGAGAGTTTTTCACTAAAATAAGCAATGGCTCGTTTTTCTTGCATTAAAACTCCGCCAATTCCGGTACCACTTGCATCACAATGAACCTCAAAAGTTTTGTCAAAGTTGGGAAAAGCAAGAATCAGAGCATGAGTAAGTAAAGACTTGAGCTCATCAAAAGCGGTGGATTGCAAAGATCCCGAGACAAAAGGAGCATTCTTCTTACTCAAAGCATGTAATGGAGCAGCAATTGTGCTAAAGTTTTTCACAAAGCGGCGGCAAAATCCTGCAAGACCAAGAAAACTTCTCACTTGTTGCAAAATGGTGGGTTGGGTCCAAGTTTTAATCGCCTTAATCTTAGTTTCATCAACATGGACACCCTTGGAAGAGACAACAAAACCCAAGAAAACCACTTTGTCAACGCCAAAAGTGCATTTTTTCAAGTTCGCATAAAGGCTTTCCTTTCGGAGGGTTAGCAACACAGATTTAACATGATTAATGTGCTCTTTCATGGTTTTGCTAAACACAAGGATATCATCAAAGTAAACCACAACGAAGACTCCAATGTAAGGTCTAAGCACATGATGCATAAGACGCACGAAAGTTCCGGGTGCTTCCGACAAACCCATAGGCATCACTAACCACTCATATAAGCCAAATTTTGTTTTGAAAGCAGTTTTCCATTCATCACCTTCTTGAATGCGGATTTGATAATAGCCACTTTTAAGATCAATTTTGGAGAAAAAGTTGGCTCCGCTAAGTTCATCAAGCATATCATCTAAGCGAGGAATGGGATGCCTATAACGAACGATAATGGCGTTTATGGGTCTACAATCGGAACACAAGCGGAAACTTCCATCGGGTTTAGGCACAAGTATAACGGGAACGGCACATGGGCTAAAGCTTTCACGTACATGACCGTTGTCGATGAGTTGTTGTACTTGCCGTTGAATCTCCTTGGATTCTTTGGGATTGACACGGTATGGAGCTTTGTTTGGAAGTGGCGCTCCGGGGATGAGGTCGATTCGATGCTCAATGCCTCGTAGTGGAGGTAGACCCAGGGGTAGCTCATCGGGGAAAACGTCTTTGAATTCCTGCAAAAGAGATTGAAACACTAAAGGTAGCTCGTGAGAGGTGTTAGTTGTTGGATCTCCATCTTTGCACACAAGGACGAAGTGCATCACACTCGATGGGTTCTCACACACTTTTCTTATCTCACTTTTGGTAGCAAATAGGATGAGGTTTTTCTCTCTAGGCGAAGAGGCGCTCAAATTTGGCTTGTGGCTCTACCTCACTTTTGGGTGTGTCACTTTTTCACTCGTCTTTCCATGATTGGTGGCTTGCTTGTCGGCTATCACTTGACTAGGAGACATAGGTCGTAGCACATATTCCTTCCCTTGCATTTTGAAGCTATAATGATTGGTGCGCCCATTGTGGATGACACCACGGTCGAATTGCCATGGTCGACCAAGAAGTAGGTGGCAAACGGTCATTGGGACCACATCACACTCCAAAGTGTCTTCATAAGCACCAATTTTGAAGGATACTTGGACCGTATGCTCGACTCGTATAGTGCCGGAGTCACTTAGCCATTGAACCTTGGAGGGGTCCGGGTGCTTCCTCTTGACCAATTGAAGCTTGGAACATAATTCTTCACTTGCCAAGTTGTGACAACTACCTCCATCGATGATGACCTTGATGGACCTTCCGTTGATGCCGGCCTTAGTGTGGAAGATGTGGCATCTTTGGTCTTCTTCTTGTTGATGTTGAAGTGTCAAGACTTTGGAGACAACGAGAGCGGGGCTCGAATCCTCATCACAAAATACTTGATCATCTTCATCCTCGTTCACGCGCCGGTGCATGGGCACTTGCTCAAGGGCTTCCATCTCCTCTTCACTCATTGAGTCATATGTGCCATCGTCATTGAGGATCATGGTGCGCTTGTTCGTGCATTGGTAGGACTTGTGGCCTCGGCCGCCGCAAGTGAAACACTTGAAGGAGCTTGTTTTGACAGTCTCATCGGTTGGAGTAGATGATGAAGCACGCGGCTTGAAGTTGCTTGTCGTAGGAGTAAGACGACTTGAACTTGCCGATGTTTTCTTGTAACTTGACTTGTCGTCGGTGCTTTGAGAAGGTTTGGTTGATGTAGATGTTGGAGGAGTCGTTGAAGCTTGGGTGTTGGAGAAGCCGTAGGTCTTCGATGAGTACTTGGCGTACTTGAAGTCATCTTGCACTTGACGTTCCGCGTTGGTTGCTTGATGCACGAGCTCAATGAGGTTGGAGTAGGGTTGGAAGTCGGCAATCTTCTTGATGGGATGATTGAGTCCATTCAAGAAACATGCCGTTGTTTGCACATCATCTTCCTTGACATTGGCTCGAATCATGGCTATGCCCATTTCCTTGTAGTATTCTTCAACACTCTTTGTCCCTTGCTTGAGGAGTTGGAGCTTCTTGAAGAGATCGCGGTTGTAGTAGGTTGGCACAAAACGTGCTCGCATGACTTCCTTCATTTGAGCCCAAGTGGTGAGAGGTGGTTCACCTCTTGCTTCACGGCGTTCAAGGACTTGTTCCCACCATATGAGCACATAGTCTTGGAACTCAAGTGATGCCATAGCGATCTTCTTCTCTTCCTCATAGTTGTGCAAGCGGAAAATTTTGTCGATCTTCAATGCCCATGAGAGGTACTCTTCCGGATCATTGCTTCCATTGAACTTGGGCATTGTGAACTTGAGCTTGCCATAGCGTTGCTCTTCATTGTGTTGTTGGCGATGGTGATGATGACGTCCTTGACAAGGAGGATAGTCATCCTCATGTTTCTCTTGGCGCGGATGAAGTCCATGATCAACTTGCTCTTGTTGAACTTGAGGTTGAAGTGGAGCTTGAGGAGCTTGTGGAGGAGCTTGAGGAGCTTGACGTTGCACACGCGGTTGGTAGTTCCTCTCTTGGATTTCTTCTCGAAGGGCTTCCTCTTGATTGCGCCGTTCGTGATTGCGGTTGGCCATGGCTCGAGTTGATTCTTGAAGGGCACGTTGCGCCTCAAGAGCTTGCGCTTCACGTTGTTGTTGTTGAAGACGTTGAGCCTCGGCGTCTTGTTCCTCTTGGTGTAGACGCGCTCGTTCTTCCTCTTGACGTCGTAGTCGTTGTTGTTCTTGAGCTTGTGCAAAAACAACTTGGTGTGGTGCGGGATGATGTAGATGCTCGTTGACTTGCTCATGTGAATGCTTGTCATGTAGCGGGTTCCGGGATGCGTGCCGGTCTTGACGCGCAGCTCGACGAAGAGTGTTCGATGATGGTGTACTTGTGTCGGAGAAGGTGTCGTTGGAGTGTCGAGTTGAGTGGCTTCGTCTTGAGGATGAAGAAGTGGAGGGACGCCGGTTCCTCATCAAGGCGCGGATCTCATCCATTCTTGCATCATTCTCTTGCTTTTAAGCGTAGAATTTGTTGTCGAAGTAGTCCCTCATTGCTTGTTGCTCTTGGTGCAATGCCTTTTGAGCTCCAAATAGGTGGTTCTTGGTGACAAATGATGACATGTCGTCGTCGTTCTCGATGAGAGGTGGAGTGGTAGAAGAACTTGGCCTATCCATCATTTCGATAAAATGTAAGTGGTAGAAGGAAAAGAACGTGTACCAAATGTACCTTGACCGAAGTTGAAGGTGAATCAAGTTCACTCAAATGCGGACAATGAAATAGCACTGTTGGTACCAATTCTTGTCGTTTCTCACACCTACACACGTAAACACTTATGGTGGAGCTTGGTTAGGATGGTGGCACAAAATTTGATGCAATAGTAAGTGAGCTTCAATAATTGGAAAAGATTCACAAATTTGCAAATGCAACAAGTAGACCAAGCAAGTATGGGTACACGGAAACACACACGCAAAAAGATAAATGGGATTGTGCAATCCAAAATTGAGCCAAAATGTGGAAACCACGAGATGCTCTTGTTGCACAATACTAGAGAGACGCTAGCACGATTGCAAAATAGGCGGATACGCAAACTTGTGCACAACCTACTAGGCAAAAATGCAACTATCTCTATCCCAAATATGCTATATGTATGGTATTTCGGTGCAATGATCCAAGATGATCCAATATGACAATCTTAATGTATTATGATGCTATGGTTCTTGTTCATAAGCTCTTTGCTTAAAAGCTTGTGTGGCTCTTTCAC
The DNA here is from genome assembly GCF_002162155.2 of Triticum dicoccoides. Taxonomy (NCBI): domain Eukaryota; kingdom Viridiplantae; phylum Streptophyta; class Magnoliopsida; order Poales; family Poaceae; genus Triticum; species Triticum dicoccoides. The sequence goes on from NW_021280022.1 coordinate 92,254, forward strand.
TTTTGAGCTCTTTTCTCATGCAAAACTTCACGAACCAAGATAGCAATTGTGTATGCGATGACAACTTTGTGACACACAAGTTGATCTCAAGATATGCACCACTATTGTATGGTATGTATGCTATGGAGTATGATCACTAATGTGCACAAGTCACGTTGCCTGCAATACTCAACAGCTAGTCTCGATGGGTAAGCTACGCAAAATGAGGTAATGTGGGTTATCAATGCAATTGCAAGTTATGATAAAGATGTCGTCGAAGTTACCGTCCTTGGCGATGATGAGACCCTTGCGAAGATGAGCCATGGTGGTGATGATGTCAACCGTACCTAGATAGCCGAAACACAAAAGGATACGGGATCCACAACTCAAAATCTCAGGGACCAAAATATGGCAAAATCGTCATAGGAGGTAGCGGGGAAGATTTTGGTGTATGTGGGTTTGGAAGATGTGGTGGAATGTGGGGTTGTGGTGGTGGCCGAACTGTCAAACTTCAGTCTCGTCAGGGTTTCACGGACGTCCGGGCTTTTACGGTCGTCCGGACTTTGTCGGATGTCCAACCTTTTCCGGTCGTCCGGAGCCTAGGCGAAAATCAGGCTCGGGAAGAAGAACTGCGAGATTTCCGGGGAAGAAGGAGATGGTGAGGTCGAAATCGAGTGATATGGTGGATGGAAAAGGGTGGGGAGGGTGGGGAAAGCTAGATCCACACGCAGCAACACAAATCCATGGACCAAATCCAACAAAATGTCAACTCACAAACAAATCACAAAAAAATTGGGGCTATTTTTGGTGGGGAATTTTCGGAATTAGGACGAAAACAACAAAATCAAGCTAGAAAACACGGGGTAGCGGCTCCAAAAACGTGATCAACGTGGCTCATGATACCAAGATGATGTAGGGTGGAACCCTAGATGGATGATCTTTCACGTTTGGAGTGGATCCTACGGGGAATCACGAAGAACACACATAAGCACAAAGCGGAAACACGGGGAAAACAAGAGGGAGAATCACTAAACCGACATAGAATCAATCACCACGAGTGCTAGATCACCGACAACATAGAGTGACATAAGATCCACAATCAACCAAGGTAAGCATACAAAGGAACAGTTCTTCTCCGTACGGAGGTCTTGATGGTCTTCCCTAGAAAGGGGTCTTGAATCCGCTTGGGGGATCTTCTCCGAAGAGGTCCTGAGCTCCGAGGAGAAGTGGCCAAGTGGATGAGCAAGGCTCTCACACAAAATATGAGCTAAACCTATGCTACCCGTACCAGGAGGTGGGGGCGTCCTATTTATAGTCTTAATGCAAATGGAAGTCAAAACGAAGGGGTACAAGGGCTCCAGCCCGCATGCGCGGTCACTCAGGTGTCGGTCGTCCGGACGGTGTCGGACATCTGGAGGCTCGGGACGGTCCGGACGTCCGGTCAGGCTCAGGCGTCCGTAGAATCAACTCTGTCGTGGGCGCGTCGGACGTCCGGAGGGGGTCGTTCATCCGGAGCTTCGTGACGGTCCGGACGTCCGGAAGTCGTCGGTCGTCCGTAGATTCGGTTCGGGCGTGCATCGGTCGGACGTCCGGTGGTCTCGGTCGTCCGTAGATTGGTTCGGATGCTTAGCTATCGGACGTCCGGAGGGCGTCGGTCGTCCGTGGCCTGGGAGTCCTCAGACGTCCGGGCTTGGTCGAACGTTCGATGCCTGTAGCTTCAGCAGCATCTCTTCTTCTTCTTCAACATGCTTGGGGTCCTCGCCGTCTTGGCTCTTGCTAGTAGACCCTTGGCTCACCTCCATGTACCTGATTACACATAGAGTCTCCGAATGAGGTAGTAGCCATGTCTCGTGAGTAGAAAGAGGGAGTTCGGAGAGGAGCGAGTTCACCTTATCTTCGATAGCCTTAGCTCGGGCTCTTGTCATGGGTCCAAGTGGTGTTGAGGGAGATGTAGGCACGTCCATGGGGATGAGCGAGGGATGCTCCGCATCACATTCTGTTTGGGAACCGCCTATAATGTGTGTAGCATGGAAGATATCGAGATCTCTCAGTTGTTATGTTGACAATGAACATATACCGCTCAAAATATTATTTATCTCTATTTCAAAATCGAGCTCTGGGACCTCTACAAATCCCTGCTTCCCTCTGCGAAGGGCCTATCTATTTACTTTTATGTTGAGTCATCATCCTCTTATTAAAAAGCACCTGCTGGAGAGCACCGCTGTCATTTGCATGCATTACTATTAATTTATATTGAGTATGACTATGACTAGATCTCCTTTACCATGAATTACAATGTTTAGTCAGTCCTTGATCTTTAGAGGTGCTCTGCATTTATGTTTTGCGGTCTCAGAAAGGGCTAGCGAGATACCATCTTGTTATATCATATTATGATTGTTTTGACAAAGTGTTGTCATCCGAGATTTATTATTATTGCTCGCTAGTTGATTATGCCATTGATATGAGTAAACATGAGACCTAAGTGTTATTGTGAATATGGTTAGTTCATAATCTTTGCTGAAAACTTGAATGCTGGCTTTACATATTTGCAACAACAAGAGCAAACCGATTTTGTAAAAGTTTTTCCTTATCACTTTCAGTTTATCAACTGAATTGCTTGAGGACAAGCAAAGGTTTAAGATTGGGAGTTGATACGTCTCCGTCGTATCTACTTTTCGAAACACTTTTGCCCTTGTTTTGGACTCTAACTTGCATGATTTGAATGGAACTAACCAGGACTGACGCTGTTTTCAGCAGAACTGCCATGGTGTTATTTTTGTGCAGAAATAAAAGTTCTCGGAATGACCTGAAAATCCACGGAGCAACTTTTTGGATATAATAAAAAATATTGGCGAAAGAATCAACGTCAGGGGTCCCACACCCTGTCCACGAGGGTGGGGGCGCCCCCCCCCTAGGGCGCGCCCCCTGCCTCGTGGGCCCCCTGGAGCTCCACCGACCTCAACTCCAACTCCATATATTCATGTTCAGGGAGAAAGATTCATCGCGTTTTATGATACAGAGCCGCCGCCAAGCCCTAAACTCTCTCGGGAGGGCTGATCTGGAGTCTGTTCGGGGCTCCGAAGAGGGGAATCCGTCGCTGTCGTCATCATCAACCATCCGCCAACACCAATTTTCATGATGCTCACCGTCGTGCGTGAGTAATTCCATCGTAGGATTGCTGGACGGTGATGGGTTGGATGAGATTTACCATGTAATCGAGTTAGTTTTGTCAGGGTTTGATCCCTAGTATCCACTATGTTCTGAGATTGATGTTGCTATGACTCTCCTATGCTTAATGCTTGTCACTAGGGCCCGAGTGCCATGATTTCAGATCCGAAACTATTATGTTTTCATGAATATATATGAGTTCTTGATCCTATCTTGAAAGTCTATAGTCACCTATTATGTGTTATGATCCGTTAACCCCGAAGTGACAATAATCGGGATACTTATCGGTGATAACCATAGTTTGAGGAGTTCATGTATTCACTAAGTGTTAATCCTTTGGTCCGGTACTCTATTAAAAGGAGGCCTTAATATCCCTTAGTTTCCAATAGGACCCCGCTGCCACGGGAGGGTAGGACAAAAGATGTCATGCAAGTTCTTTTCCATAAGCACGTATGACTATATTCGGAATACAAGCCTACATTACATTGATGAACTGGAGCTAGTTTTGTGTCACCCTATGTTATAACTATTACATGAGGAATTGCATCCGACATAATTATACATCATTGATCCAATGCCTACGAGCTTTTCACATATTGCTCTTTGCTTAGTTACTTTACCATTACCACTGTTACAATTACTACAAAACTGCTACTGTTACTGTTGCTATTGTTATCGTTACTTCCATACTACTTGATGAGGACATCAATACCATTGTTACACCCACAGCCCCTGCTGCTATACATGCTGGACCAATTACTAGAGCTCGCGCACGCCAATTAAATTACCAGGTACTTCCGTTTCTTGGTAATGATTCTAATGTTCATGAGAATATGATGCTGCCTAAATTGGATACATTTGTTTTGCTTACAAATGAAGGGCCTAGCTTGGAGAACGATGAACACTGGAGCAAGAATGATAGAGGCAAAGGTGTCCCGTCTTTCGATGAGATGATGGATATCGCTTTGGTGGCAGTCGACTTTGACCATCCGACTACGAACGTGCGAGGACGTCGCGCCTTAGCAATCGCTAAACCAACTCCGAGAGGTTATTGACCACGCCGGAGCACGATCAACCTGACCACGAGGGTCTGTTTCCTGCAAGCAAACGAAGAACAAGCAAGAAACTGAGATTGCAATCTGGATATTGCGAATATAAGATGAAAGCTTTATTGATCAAGGTGGGGTTCTGTGACGCCTTTGTCTGGTCGTTGAACACAAACGAAGTACGCGAAGTTGCAGCTATGGCGAACTTTAATCTAAACAAAACCCAAAATCTAAACGGTGCCCTAAGGGCTGTATATATGGAGGAAGAGAGGGGAATTTCGTGGCCCTTGGTGGAGGGGTCCGAAATCAACCCTATCTCTTGTTTCCCCACACATACGGACTCTAAAAATAGCCTATACTTTATGTATTTCGAAATTACATGGGCCTGGCCCAATAAAAAGGTGATGCAGCACCTATAATAGCCTCGGGACGAAATTTATGAAGTGGCATCTTGTATATTTCGTCCAAGGCTTCATGCACCCATTATGGTGGCTTCAAAGTCCTGAAATCATCACTTGTAACTCCGTTCTTGTTCCCCTTGCGCATGGCATCATCTCCATGCTTGTTCTTGCTCCAATGTTCATCCTTCTCCAAGCTAGGCCCTTCATTTGTAAGCAAAACAAATGTATCCAATTTAGGCAGCATCATATTCTCATGAACATTAGAATCATTACCAAGAAACGAAAGTACCTGATAATTTAATTGGCGTGCGCGAGCTCTAGTAACTGGTCCCGTATATGTAGCAGTAGGGGCTGTGGGTGTAACAATGGTATTGATGTCCTCATCATCCTCCCCTTCTTGAAATGAAGTCGTCCTCGACGGAAGCTCATCTTCCTCACCCAAATAAGGCTTCAAATCTGCAATGTTAAAAGTGGGACTAACCCCAAAATCTGCAGGCAGCTCAAGTTTATATGCATTATCATTTATTTTCTCTAACACCTTAAAGGGACCATCAGCACGTGGCATTAACTTTGATTTGCGCAAATCCGGAAATCTATCCTTACGCAAATGTAACCAAACAAGATCTCCAGGTGCAAACACAACATGTTTTCTACCCTTATCTCCAGCAAGTTTATATTTAGCATTCATACGCTCAATGTTTTCCTTAGTTAACTCATGCATTTTTAAAATCAATTCAGCACGTTGTTTAGCATCAAAATTAACCTTCTCCGAAGATGGAAGAGGCAACAAATCAATAGGTGCATGATAGAGGCGGAGGTGTCCCGATCTTTCGATGAGATGATAACTATCGATTTGGTGGAGACGACTTTGACGATCCGACTACAAACGTGCACGACGTTGCGCCTTAGCAATCGCTAAACCAACACCGAGAGGTTATTGACCACGCTGGAGCACGATCAACCTGACCACGAAGGTCTATTCTTGCAAGCAATCGAAGAACGAGCAAGAATATGATAAAGCAATCTGAATATTGCGAATATATGTGAAGTATAGATAATGGTGGGGATCCGGAAGCGGTCTTGGTCTGGTCGTGGGACACAAACGAAGTACACGAAGTTGCAATGGCTAACTTTTAACTAAACAAATCCCAAGGAAAAGCTACTAGATGGATCTACTTATATAGGAGCAAGGGGTGGCGGCCAAGGAGGTGGGAGGACGTCCCAAGGCAGCCTAAAACTAAATCTAGGTCGTACAAGGCCAATGGGCCCAAGTGGAGGTGATGTAACACCTTTGGACTTGTAGTTTGACTCGGATTCTGCTGCAGCATCAGATTGTTTCGTCCACAACTCAACGCTCCGGACGAATTTGAAGGTGATTCCAATTGGGTTGGAAAGTGCACAAAATCTAGTTTCCAACAAAAAAAGAATCACCCAATTCGAAGTCCGTATGAAAAACTTGTGTGCGTTTTGAGTCAGGTGTGTCTGTGCAGTCCGAATCTGAATCCAGAACGTGAGAGACTTGGACTCTATCTTCTCTTGGGCCAAAAGTGACGTGAGAGAACTTTTTGGACAGCAAATAAACATCTCTTTCTTCCTTATCTTCATATGTGGATTGTACAAATGTCCCATACACCTGCAATTAGACAAAACACAAAAGTGTGTGAAGTATTTTTGTTCTGGATAACATAAATAGATTATTGAATAGTTTGCACTAGAAATCACCTGACAAATATGCATATATGCAATATTTTTGGTCATATCCAAGGTAGTCATGTCCTCATCATCCTCCCCTTCTTGAAAATAAAGCCGTCCTCGGCGTTGCTTAATCTGAAATGTGGCTAACAAGGTGTACATGTTGTATATGTATATGTCATCCATTTTTACTTCCCTTGATTTTTGCATATATGACACATGAATAGATGAGTAACTTGCATAGTTCATAAAATCTAAAGCCAAAAAAATAGCACAAGAAGTAGAAGGCATGAAAATATTGCAACTCAGTTTGCACATATAAGTGAAGCTCTTATTCATTTCAAAAGATTGACAATGTTCATCATTAAACCATCCCAACATTGGTGAATAAACCTTACTTGCATCAAATTTACATGCTACAACATGCTTAAATAAGCAAACATGCAATAAGTCATTCAACACAGAATCATCACCAAGATTAGAGGTCATATCAAAATGATTAAACATTGGTTCTTTTGCATCAATAGTTAATTCAATGGGTGCACTCAAAATTGTTGGTATTTCAGTTGTTTGATCACATGGCAAAGTCAAATTATCAACGTAGTCCTCTAAAATAGGTGGTGTGATCAAAGTAGTGGGTAGCTCATCAGATGGTGCATTCAAATTGACAAAGCATTCATCATTCTCATGTAGAGATGGAAGATCAGTACATTTGTCATTACCTCTTATGATCAACTCAGATGATGTAGCCACTCTCGGGGGCGATGTGTCACATGGTGGAGGTGATGTAGTCCTGACAACAACGGATGTGGTTGTCATAGTATGCCTAGTAGTTGAAGGAACAATCATATCAACTCTTGGAATGTGCACCATGCGCTTGTTCTCCTCGTGGCACGAGGTAGGGAACCATACACAACTTCAAAAGGGCACATCTTAGTAGTAGAATGCAATGAACGATTATAAGAAAATTCAATATGAGGCAAGGATTCCTCCCACATTTTCTTATTATTCTTCAAAACAGCCCTAAGCATAGTAGACAACGTTCTATTGACTACTTCAGTTTGTCCATCAGTTTGGGGGTGACAAGTAGTACTAAAAAGCAGTTTAGTCCCCAACTTAGCCCATAAACATCTCCAAAAGTGGCTAAGAAATTTAGTATCACGATCTGAAACAATAGTATTTGGCACACCATGCAAGCGAATAATTTCACGAAACAACAAATCAGCAACATTAACAGCATCATCGCTTTTATGACATGGTATAAAGTGTGCCATTTTCGAGAATCTATCCACGACAACAAATATGCTATCCCTCCCCTTCTTTGTTCGAGGTAAACCTAAAACAAAGTCCATAGATATATCCTCCCAAGGAACACTAGGTACAGGTAACGGCATATATAAACCATGAGGATTGAGTCGTGACTTAGCTTTTTGACATGTAGTGCAGCGAGCAATAAAACGCTCAACATCCCGTCTCATCTTTGGCCAAAAGAAATGTGTAGCAAGTACGTCCTCCGTCTTCTTCACACCAAAGTGTCTCATTAATCCTCCTCCATGCGCCTCTTGCAACAACAAAAGACGAACGGAGCTAGCTGGAATGCATAGCTTGTTAGCACGAAACACAAATCCATCGTTAACGACGAACTTGTTCCACATTCTTCCTTCTTTACAATTCTGCATTACATCTTTAAAATCAGCATCATGCACATATTGATCTTTGATGGTCTCCAAACCAAATATTTTGAAGTCAAGTTGTGAAAGCATAGTATAGCGGCGAGACAATGCATCAGCAATAACATTTTCTTTTCCCTTCTTGTGTTTAATGACATAAGCAAAAGTCTCAATGAATTCAACCCATTTAGCATGTCTACGATTCAGTTTAGCTTGACTTTTAATATGTTTCAAAGATTCATGATCAGAATGTATAACAAATTCTTTGGGCCATAAATAATGTTGCCATGTTTCTAAAGTTCGAACAAGAGCATATAATTCTTTATCATAAGTAGAATAATTCAGACTAGGCCCACTCAATTTTTCAGAAAAGTATGCAATAGGTTTGCCATCTTGTAATAACACACCGCCTAATCCAATTCCACTAGCATCACATTCAAGCTCAAAAGTCTTATTAAAATCAGGAAGTTGGAGTAAAGGAGCATGTGTCAACTTATCTTTCAATACCGAGAAGGCTTTTTCCTATGCGGTACCCCAAAGAAAAGGCACATCTTTCTTTGTAAGCTCATTGAGAGGTGCAGCAATGGTGCTAAAATCTCTCACAAAACGCCTATAGAATCCAACGAGGCCAAGAAAACTCCTCACTTGTGTGACCGTTTTGGGTTGCGGCCAACTCTCAATAGCTTCAATCTTGGCTTTATCAACTTCAATTCCCTGTGGAGTAACAACATTGCCAAGAAAAGATACTCGGTCGGTGCAAAAGGTGCACTTCCCAAGGTTACCAAACAAACGTGCATCACGTAGAGCAATAAAAACAGCACGTAAATGTTCCAAATGTTCTTCCAAAGATCTGCTATAAATCAATATGTCATCAAAGTAAACTACCACAAATCGTCCAATGAAAGCACGTAAAACTTCGTTCATTAATCTTATGAAAGTACTAGGTGCATTAGTTAACCCAAAAGGCATGACTAACCACTCATATAATCCAAACTTAGTTTTGAATGCTGTTTTCCATTCATCTCCCAATTTCATACGAATTTGATGGTATCCACTACGCAAATCAACTTTGGAGAATATTGTAGAGCCACTCAATTCATCAAGCATATCATCTAGCCTAGGAATAGGATGACGATAACGAATAGTAATATTATTAATGCCTCTACAATCAACACACATACGTGATGTACCATCCTTTTTCGGCACTAGAATAATAGGAACAACACAAGGACTAAGGGATTCGCGTATATAACCTTTGTCGAGAAGCTCTTGTACTTGACGCATAATCTCCTTCGTCTCCTCTGGATTGGTACGGTATGGTGCACGGTTTGGCAGTGAAGCACCGGGAATTAAGTCAATCTGATGCTCAATCCCTCGAATAGGCGGTAATCCCGGTGGCACGTCTTGTGGAAAGATGATGAGGACATGACTACCTTGGATATGACCAAAAATATTGCATATATGCATATTTGTCAGGTGATTTCTAGTGCAAACTATTCAATAATCTATTTATGTTATCCAGAACAAAAATACTTCACACTTTTGTGTTTTGTCTAATTGCAGGTGTATGGGACATTTGTACAATCCACATATGAAGATAAGGAAGAAAGAGATGTTTATTTGCTGTCCAAAAAGTTCTCTCACGTCACTTTTGGCCCAAGAGAAGATAGAGTCCAAGTCTCTCACGTTCTGGATTTAGATTCGGACTGCACAGACATACCTGACTTAAAACGCACACAAGTTTTTCATACAGACTTCGAATTGGGTGATTCTTTTTTTGTTGGAAACTAGATTTCGTGCACTTTCCAACCCAATTGGAATCACCTTCAAATTCGTCCGGAGCGTTGAGTTGTGGATGAAACAATCTGATGCTGCAGCAGAATCCGAGTCAAACTACAAGTCCAAAGGTGTTACATCAACTCCACTTGGGCCCATTGGCCTTGTACGACCTAGATTTAGTTTTAGGCTGCCTTGGGACGTCCTCCCACCTCCTTGGCCGCCACCCCTTGCTCCTATATAAGTAGATCCATCTAGTAGCTTTTCCTTGGGATTTGTTTAGTTAAAAGTTAGCCATTGCAACTTCGTGTACTTTGTTTGTGTCCAACGACCAGACCAAGACCGTTTACGGATCCCCACCTTTATCAATACTTCATCTATATTCGCAATATTCAGATTGCTTTATCATATTCTTGCTTGTTCTTCGATTGCTTGCAGGAATAGACCTTCGTGGTCAGGTTGATTGTGCTCTGGCGTGGTCAATAACCTCTCGGAGTTGGTTTAGCGATTGCTAAGGCGCAACGTCGTGGACGTTTGTAGTCGAATCGTCAAAGTCGTCTCCACCAAATCGATAGTTATCATCTCATCGAAAGATCGGGACACCCCCGCCTCTATCAAGTGGTATCAGTTTTCAGGTTGCTCGGTGAGAATTTCCAGTTTTTCCTAGATTAGATTTATTTTCTTACCTATTGTCCAAGAAAAAGCCACAAAACAAAAGTTAGATCTATTCATCATTTGTCCTAGCCAGACTGAGCCTTTGCAATTTTCTTTTCATTGTTTGCATTATTGAATTATCGGTTGCATCGCCGTGTCGAGTTGCTGGTCTTAGTGTCTAGTTCCTTTAGAGTTTCGAGTTCTGTGCACATTAGTCACGCAGCCGCTGCATCATTATCCCATCCACCAATTTCCACCATGTGCTACGCACTGTTTATTGTCATAATCATAGTTGAGGTCACTCACATCTTCGCCTGATCGAATCTGCATCTTATCTAGTTTGTCTTGGAAAGAGGGAGAAAAAGAAGATAAAGAAAAAAAAAGAGAGAAAAAAGGAAAGAAAAAAAAAAGAAAAAGAGGGAGAAGAAAAAGAAAAAAAGGCATGCGAAAAAAAAGAGAGAAGAAAAAAAAATTGGATCTATCTAGAATCAATCTCGTACCTGAATTCGGATTGGAATCTGTTTTGCGCACTGTTCAGTAAAACAGGTGTATCTTCCTCATACGAAGTCAGTTTTGGCTCCGTGAGAACTCAAATTGAAGATAGCGACGAGCCGCATCTAAATAGTTGCAGAAGCTTGTTCAATATTTGACACCTCAAAATCGGCTCCTAAATAGGTCTTTTTGCCCTCCGAAGTTCGTGAACACAACTTGTTCCAATTTTTCAGGCCAGTTTTAGAATTCTTTGACTCCTCATATCAACTCGGAATTGAGTGATTCTTTTTGCATTGGAAAGCTTGAGTTAGTAGCATTCTTTGAAAGAATTTATCAGAAAATTGTCTCAAACTTTTCAAGAGGAAAGTTGGAGAGAGAGTTGTTGTATATCCTGCTTGGCAGTTGTTTTTCATCATTATCTTCACTTCCGTTGTGATCTTCACTTATATCTTGCTGTCAAGAGCTACTTAGTATCCTTCATTGATGCTAGTTGTGCTACGCCGTGACCTCATTAGTGTTCTAGGCTCGCGTCTCTAGTCCAGTCTAGCCTAGGACCAGCACAGTACCGTCGTTGAGCGTTTATTCAACATTGCATCTTTGAATTGATTATTGCTAATCTTTTGCTACCATATATAGCCAACCCAGCTCCACATATTTCTACACCGTGTATACGTACGCTCCCCTGGCAATCGCTTTACTCAATATTCGGAGCTACTTGACACCGCTGGTTGCCGATCACCGTCTGCTGCATGGTAAGAACTTGTAAGACATTGATATTTGCTTTACTGTGAGCGTTTTACCACCACATCCTAGTAGTTATAGGAACATTATTTTTGGGTTTTGTTTCTTGTTCTACTAATCGTGACAGGATCCAGAGTCAATTCATGGGCTTTGTCGATCGCGGGAGACGTGCCACCACCTTTGCAAATACCACAACCGTCACGAGAGGTGCACAAACATCCAAATTCACATGATCAGGTTAATGTATCTATACCACCATTTAATGGCCGTTTTAAACCTGCTTTATATATTGAATGGGAGTTCGACATAAAAAATATATTTGCTTCCCATAATTTCAATGAACATAAAAAGGTTAAGGTTGCGGTTGGTTCTTTCACTGGTTATGCTTTGGTTTGGTGGAGTGAATATTGTCGGTTACACCCTGATTATATACCTACTACTTGGGATGATTTGAAACTTGCCATGCGACATACTTTCGTCCCTGCTTATTATACTCGTGACATGATTAAGAAGTTGCAACACTTAAAACAAGGTAGTGAAACTGTAACAAAATATTATGATGATTTACAAACTACCTTGTTGCATTCCTCTTTAGAAGAAAGTGAAGATGATTTTATGGATAGATTTTGGGGAGGATTAAACTGTGATATTCAAGAGATACTAATTCATGAAGAGTGTTATCCTATGGACCAGTTGTTTCATCTTGCTTGCAAAGCTGAACAGGAAATAAAATGACGTGTTGGCCACGAGGAGAACAAGCGCACGGTGCACATTCCAAGAGTTGATATGATTGTTCCTTCAACTACTAGGCATACTATGACAACCACATCCATTGTTGTCAGGACTACATCACCTCCACCATGTGACACATCGCCCCCGAGAGTGGCTACATCATCTGAGTTGATCATAAGAGGTAATGACAAAGGTACTGATCTTCCATCTCTACATGAGAATGATGAATGCCTTGTCAATTTGAATGCACCATCTGATGAGCTACCCACTACTTTGATCACACCACCTATTTTAGAGGACTACGTTGATAATTTGACTTTGCCATGTGATCAAACAACTGAAATACCAACAATTTTGAGTGCACCCATTGAATTAACTATTGATGCAAAAGAACCAATGTATAATCATTTTGATATGACCTCTAATCTTGGTGATGATTCTATGTTGAATGACTTATTGCATGTTTGCTTATTTAAGCATGTTGTAGCATGTAAATTTGATGCAAGTAAGGTTTATTCACCAATGTTGGGATGGTTTAATGATAAATATTGTCAATCTTTTGAAATAAATAAGAGCTTCACTTATATGTGCAAACTGAGTTGCAATATTTTCATGCCTTCTACTTCTTGTGCTAATTTTTTGGCTTTAGATTTTATGAACTATGCAAGTTACTCATCTATTAATGTGTCATATATGCAAAAATCAAGGGAAGTAAAAATGGATGACATATACATATACAACATGTACACCTTGTCTCTTTTGTTAGCCACATTTCAGATTAAGCAACGCCGAGGACGGCTTTATTTTCAAGAAGGGGAGGATGATGAGGACATGACTACCTTGGATATGACCAAAAATATTGCATATATGCATATTTGTCAGGTGATTTCTAGTGCAAACTATTTAATAATCTATTTATGTTATCCAGAACAAAAATACTTCACACACTTTTGTGTTTTGTCTAATTGCAGGTGTATGGGTCATTTGTACAATCCACATATGAAGATAAGGAAGAAAGAGATGTTTATTTGCTGTCCAAAAAGTTCTCTCACGTCACTTTTGGCCCAAGAGAAGATAGAGTCCAAGTCTCTCACGTTCTGGATTCAGATTCGGACTGCACAGACATACCTGACTCAAAACGCACACAAGTTTTTCATACGGACTCCGAATTGGGTGATTCTTTTTTTGTTGGAAACTAGATTTCGTGCACTTTCCAACCCAATTGGAATCACCTTCAAATTCGTCCGGAGCGTTGAGTTGTGGATGAAACAATCTGATGCTGCAGCAGAATCCGAGTCAAACTACAAGTCCAAAGGTGTTACATCACCTCCACTTGGGCCCATTGGCCTTGTACGACCTAGATTTAGTTTTAGGCTGCCTTGGGACGTCCTCCCACCTCCTTGGCCGCCACCCCTTGCTCCTATATAAGTAGATCCATCTAGTAGCTTTTCCTTGGGATTTGTTTAGTTAAAAGTTAGCCATTGCAACTTCGTGTACTTCGTTTGTGTCCAACGACCAGACCAAGACCACTTCCGGATCCCCACCATTATCAATACCTCATATATATTTGCAATATTCAGATTGCTTTATCATATTTTTGCTCGTTCTTCGATTGCTTGCAGGAATAGACCTTCGTGGTCAGGCTGACCGTGCTTTCGGCATCGTCAGTAACCTCAGGAGATTGGTTTAGCGATTGCTAAGGCGCAACGTCGTGCACGTTTGTAGTCGGATCGTCAAAGTCGTCTCCACCAAATCGATAGTTATCATCTCATCGAAAGATCGGGACACCCCCGCCTCTATCACATCCAAATGCACATGATCAGGTTAATGTATCTATACCACCATTTAATGGCCGTTTTAAACCTGCTTTATATATTGAATGGGAGTTCGACATAAAAAATATATTTGCTTCCCATAATTTCAATGAACATAAAAAGGTTAAGGTTACGGTTGGTTCTTTCACTGGTTATGCTTTGGTTTGGTGGAGTGAATATTGTAGGTTACACCCTGATTATATACCTACTACTTGGGATGATTTGAAACTTGCCATGCGACATACTTTCGTCCCTGCTTATTATACTCGTGACATGATTAAGAAGTTGCAACACTTAAAACAAGGTAGTGAAACTGTAACAAAATATTATGATGATTTACAAACTACCTTGTTGCATTCCTCTTTAGAAGAAAGTGAAGATGATTTTATGGATAGATTTTGGGGAGGATTAAACCGTGATATTCAAGAGATACTAATTCATGAAGAGTGTTATCCTATGGACCATTTGTTTCATCTTGCTTGCAAAGCTGAACAGGAAATAAAACGACGTGTTGGCCACGAGGAGAACAAGCGCACGGTGCACATTCCAAGAGTTGATATGATTGTTCCTTCAACTACTGGGCATACTATGACAACCACATCCGTTGTTGTCAGGACTACATCACCTCCACCATGTGACACATCGCCCCCGAGAGTGGCTACATCATCTGAGTTGATCATAAGAGGTAATGACAAATGTACTGATCTTCCATCTCTACATGAGAATGATGAATGCTTTGTCAATTTGAATGCACCATCTGATGAGCTACCCACTACTTTGATCACACCACCTATTTTAGAGGACTACGTTGATAATTTGACTTTGCCATGTGATCAAACAACTGAAATACCAACAATTTTGAGTGCACCCATTGAATTAACTATTGATGCAAAAGAACCAATGTTTAATCATTTTGATATGACCTCTAATCTTGGTGATGATTCTGTGTTGAATGACTTATTGCATGTTTGCTTATTTAAGCATGTTGTAGCATGTAAATTTGATGCAAGTAAGGTTTATTCACCAATGTTGGGATGGTTTAATGATGAACATTGTCAATCTTTTGAAATGAATAAGAGCTTCACTTATATGTGCAAACTGAGTTGCAATATTTACATGCCTTCTACTTCTTGTGCTAATTTTTTGGCTTTAGATTTTATGAACTATGCAAGTTACTCATCTATTCATGTGTCATATATGCAAAAATCAAGGGAAGTAAAAATGGATGACATATACATATACAACATGTACACCTTGTCTCTTTTGTTAGCCACATTTCAGATTAAGCAACGCCGAGGACGGCTTTATTTTCAAGAAGGGGAGGATGATGAGGACATGACTACCTTGGATATGACCAAAAATATTGCATATATGCATATTTGTCAGGTGATTTCTAGTGCAAACTATTCAATAATCTATTTATGTTATCCAGAACAAAAATACTTCACACACTTTTGTGTTTTGTCTAATTGCAGGTGTATGGGACATTTGTAAAATCCACATATGAAGATAAGGAAGAAAGAGATGTTTATTTGCTGTCCAAAAAGTTCTCTCACGTCACTTTTGGCCCAAGAGAAGATAGAGTCCAAGTCTCTCACGTTCTGGATTCAGATTTGGACTGCACAGACATACCTGACTCAAAACGCACACAAATTTTTCATACGGACTCTGAATTGGGTGATTCTTTTTTTGTTGGAAACTAGATTTCATGCACTTTCCAACCCAATTGGAATCACCTTCAAATTCGTCCGGAGCGTTGAGTTGTGGACGAAACAATCTGATGCTGCAGCAGAATCCGAGTCAAACTACAAGTCCAAAGGTGTTACATCACCTCCACTTGGGCCCATTGGCCTTGTACGACCTAGATTTAGTTTTAGGCTGCCTTGGGACGTCCTCCCACCTCCTTGGCCGCCACCCCTTGCTCCTATATAAGTAGATCCATCTAGTAGCTTTTCCTTGGGATTTGTTTAGTTAAAAGTTAGCCATTGCAACTTCGTGTACTTTGTTTGTGTCCAACGACCAGACCAAGACCGTTTACGGATCCCCACCTTTATCAATACTTCATCTATATTCGCAATATTCAGATTGCTTTATCATATTCTTGCTTGTTCTTCGATTGCTTGCAGGAATAGACCTTCGTGGTCAGGTTGATTGTGCTCTGGCGTGGTCAATAACCTCTCGGAGTTGGTTTAGCGATTGCTAAGGCGCAACGTCGTGCATGTTTGTAGTCGAATCGTCAAAGTCGTCTCCACCAAATCGATAGTTATCATCTCATCGAAAGATCGGGACACCCCCGCCTCTATCAAAAGACGTCAGCGAACTCCTGCAAAATGTTAGTGACAGCAGGAGGCAAAGAGGAAGGCACGTCCTCGAATGAAAATAATGCCTTTTTGCACACAAAAGCATAGCAAACAGATTTGCTGAAATCTAGCTCATCAATATCCGATTTGGTGGCAAATAAACATGCACTTTTCAATTTAATTTCAGAAGCAACACTAGATGGTTTATTATTAGGCTTCATTTGCTGCTCAAATTCTTTTGCCACAATCTGATTTTCACTCTTATTCGTCTCCTGTTTTGCTTTATTAGCTCTATTAATATCATCTTTCAAAATGGAATCAGGAGTCATAGGAAGCAAAGTAATATTTTTATCCTTATGAACAAGAGTATAGTGATTGTTTGTACCATGGTGTATAGAATTTTTATCAAATTGCCATGGTCTACCAAGTAATAAGGAACATGCTTGCATAGGTACCACATCACAATCAACATAATCAGCATATGTAGATATACTAAAATGCACACGAACAGTACGTGTTACCTTAACCTTGCCGCTGTTGTTGAACCATTGGATGTAGTAAGGATGTGGATGTGGTCTTGTGGTGAGAGAAAGCTTCTCCACCATCTCCATGCTAGCCAAGTTGTTGCAGCTCCCTCCATCTATGATGACGCGCACAGAACGTTCTTTCACAACTCCCTTGGTATGGAACAAATTGTGCCTCTGATTTTGCTCAGCTTGTGTGACCTGCACACTCAAAACACGTTGAGCAACTAAACATTCATACATGTCAGCGTCTTCAGGAGCCATGTATTGCGTCTCATGATCAGAATCATCTCCACCATGTTCTTCACGTGTAATAAGAGCCAAAGTCTCCTCATCATAGTCACTAGCGGACTCATATCCACCATCTGGGTAGCAATCATCACACGCGGAGATTTGCATTCTCTCGCATAATGACCTCCTCCCTTACAACGACGACAAATAATATCACTTGTGTGCCCTGTTGATGCCATGGAAGAAGAAGAACGCTGTGCAGGCCCCGCAGGTGCGCTCTTGGCAGATAATGGTGGTTGTGCCTGTTTTCTTGTATCACGGCTGGAGGTGGCACCGGATGGAGGTGCTGGTGCAGTTGAAGTAGAAGATGCACCCTGCAGAAAAGTTAGTTCGCCCCAATGCTTGTCGATCCTGCACTTCACGTTCAGCTTTACAAGCAAGATGGAATAAACGAGTGATATTAGTATACTCCTTATAGTCTAGAATGGTCTGAATCTCTCTATTTAATCCACCCAGAAAACGTGCAAGCATAGCTTCATTCTCCTCAACAATACCACATCTAATCATGCCAGTTTGTAATTCCTGATAATATTCTTCTACAGAATTTTTCCCTTGTCTTAAACGCTGTAATTTTTGAAGCAATTCACGTTGATAATATGGTGGAACCCAACGAGTACGCATAGCAGTTTTCAAAGCAGCCCAAGTAGTTGGAATAGGATATAATCTACAATGTTCAGACCACCATACACATGCAAAACTAGTGAAAGCACAAACAGCAGCA